>NW_019416214.1:895864-1140967 GCF_000390285.2 Anoplophora glabripennis | reverse complement strand
AATTTATTCCATACTTTAGGCGCGTACTGTATAATACATTGATTGGTATGTTAAAAAAAAATATACTATAAACTTCTGAAGTTTGTCATCCTACATTATTAAAGCTGGACAGTCTCTAATACTCAGACGGATTGAAAATTTCCGTTGGGAACTGTTTATCGTTATCTATATCATTTCGAATTAGAATTTCAAATAACCGTAATATTATGCAAGAAACCTGCACGTATATCTTCTGTTTACTCTTGTTCATAAAACCGTATCTAGTGAAATATCTGTGGTTCGCTAGTTGTAGCTCAAGTTAAAACACAAGTACGCCGATTCATTAATAATGTCCACTTTCCCTGCTACATTAAACGTGTTCCAGTGTCTCCGTGAAACTAGAAATTTTCCTTATCATCAGAAAATCGTACGTCATTATATTTCTAACAGTTCACATATTCGTGCGTAAAAGATTACCTGTGAAATGATAACCAGGTTATATCAATTATACTTAACCTATATTAGTGGCTGTCGCTCACTGTGACGTTCCTGGCTGGTAGTAAGCTGCATTGGAATTTAAAGCAATAATTAACATATTTTTGACTTTTACGGATCAATTAATTTTATTATATATTTGAAACGCAGTAAATGTTTATTTACTTATAAATATTGAATAACGGGACTACGCAAGAATTAAATAATATATTTCAAGTCTATTATAAATTTAATGGACGCAATAAACATAACCTAAATTACAACGAATAATCATTAGCTAGATGATATAGTTTTCCAAACGATTATGTGTTGTATGTACAAAAATAATCACATTTATTATTTAAAAGGAGTTAGGCTATTGCTTTTGAGTATAGCAAGTTCGACCATAAGTTGCTTCAAAAAATTAAACATTGAAAATAAGATTCTGGACATTAGACCAGTTGACGAAACTCTCCTGTGTCGTAATGTATGCATACTAATCTAGTAATTAATACCTTGCGACTAAAACCGTGTGTGGGATAAACAACGTCTGTTTTAAAAGCCATAAATTAAAAAAAGCGACTTTGTAGTCATCGAAAGTATTCATATGAATATTGTAATGTCTTGGACCGGATGAGTGCAATATACACCGAGTAGAGTGCATCAATATTTGTAAGATTCTCTTGTTATCTGATTACGTATAACAGAGTCCAACATCTCCTAAGCATATGCAAGGAATATTTTTACTGAAAGTGAAAATGTTTACATCCTACGTAGAATAAAATCAGAAATTGAGTGGATAAGTAACTGAAATATAAAATATTATTTTCCTGATGTAATATCCAAAGACGTCTTTGACTTGAATTTACCTTATTTATGATTTGCAATTAGTAAATTATTTTGCCAAATATAGAGGAACTGTTATTAGGAAACAGCGAAATGAACACCCGTTTCCCAAGCTCTGACAAATCAAAGTGGTTGTTCAGATTCTGGTTCTAGTTACCGATACATTTATAATATAGCATCGTGGATATAATTACAAAGAGAAATTTCTGAGCCACATTATGTAACACAATCGGACATCAACTTCACCATGCAGTTGAAGAAAAGGCGTTTTCGTTCCCAGACGCCTTTATCATGAGAAAACCCTAGGACATAGCGCCTACAGAAGATCTGTGGGAGTTTCCAAAGTATGAACAATTTGCGGACAGGTTCTCACGTTATGGGCTTAGTCTTCTTGATGTTTCGAAAGACATATTGATCTCATCTTCAAACAGATGTGATTCTACCAGTACTGTTTATGTAATACCGTTTAGCAACCTCAAGGAAGATAGGTACCCTTCCCAAGACACGATCTGCAAGAGTGATATACTCCAAGACCCAAGATATTGTGATAAATTCTTGTGAGATGGTAATTTTCTTACCTGTATTTAGTTATTCTGCTTCGCTTCTTCTTCTTTGTATCCTACTTTTCTTCTGTATTGTCCGGGCGCTAGCTCACATGAGCATATAGTGATAATTTAATTCAAATTGTGTTTGTTATGTTTATAGAGAAAGTCATTATTTGAGAAAAAATATTTTAATTTAAGATTCAAGCAAATTTTTATCTAATATGAGTAGTCTTACCTCAGCGTAAGGTTCTCCATTAAATTATTTGAACAATCACTCAAAAATATTGACACAATATGAACCGTTTAATACTGCAATATCATAACTTTTATTCAGTTAATATTTACTTCTAAAATAACAGTAATTTGTAGTACATATAGCAAACTTTCGACCAGATATGGAGTAATACGAGTATGGAAAATAATACATCAACTGGTTCAACATTTATTCAATTTACAACGCGCTCGTCTATTTTATGTAACATACAACAGCTCCTCGAGGTAGGTAAGTGAAAATTATAGTAAAATACAACGTGTAATTCGTGATTTTGTCGTGTTAAACGTTTATCATCTATGTTTTACATAATGTAATGGCTGAACTCTTATAGGTTATATTTACCATATGAAAGAATTGTAAAACGTAAACTGCAGCATTTAAAACTGTATGCAACATCATGGATTTACATAAGAATGGTGTAGTGTCATGAGAAAATTTAAAATGTAGGAACGTGTTAATACTAGCTGGTATTTCATGATGTTCTGTGGAGGACGTTACTGTGTACATTGAAGTATATTAAAACATTTATTGTTGTGAGTAATACAGATTTCTACTATTTTGCCACTGTTAAGGATCTTCCATTACTTTTAATGTGTGTTTTAGGAATTCTGTAAGGTCTTTCTTCCCAATCTGTCAGAAAAGTCTATGATTCATTATGTTGATCAGGAAGGCCTATTTATTTTCGATATAAGTAAGTTAACATAAAATAAAAACAGTGGTAAAAATTGTGGAACTTTGATGTTTGACACGAAATAAAAGTACTGTACCCATAATAATCTCAAGCTTGTGTGAAGCAATTTACATGCAATTTACCGCGAAGTTATACATATTATGCATGTACCACATCGTCAAAGCAACTTTCGGCTTGCCCCACTACGCAGCAGTATGTAGAGCAAAATATGTGACTGCATACAACTTTTTAGAGGTATTATTAACAACCTATGTAATTATAGTGGTGAAAAAGTTATTGAATAGACCTTATTTGTTGTGGGAGAGCTTAAGTGCCATATTAAGTTAATTAACACGATTCCCATTTCCACAAATGAGACATAGTTATAGTTATAACAGTTCCCCGGGTTGGTTATAAAAAAAGTGGTATGTGGTAATGCGACACTGGTAATTCGTGTTCTACAATTCCACATACGTACAAGGCAATAATATACATACTAACTCAAGAATGGGAAAGCCATAACTATTTTTTAATCAAACTGAGAAACTGCAAAAATTAGTTTTCGTATCTAACATTATATGCAGAGAAATACCACAGAAGCTATATTGTCTGTGGAAATAATCTAGTTAAAATAATTTCATTAGCGTAGGAAAGTAATAAAATAACACGAACTGCTTAATTTCATTGTTGCAAATTAATAAGGCCTAAATAATTTGTGATGAATAGACAACTATGGATGAACTCGTACGACGATCACATTTTACAAAATCACATCTCACAGGACATTTTGAGTAAACGTCCAGTTACAGAAACAATTAAGGTTTTCAACTGTGCAATAACCAGTAATGGCCTACAGTTTATAAAATTTAAAAGGTATAACGTACCTTAATCGCTGTTGAAATCCAGTTTATCCATCGGTATAATAATACACCGGTATTAATCACAGTTAAGGAGTTCCCATTCCTTGACGGTTCTGCAGCACGTAATATTAATGAAAGCTAAATGATTTCAAAGGAAAAAAAAATGTTAATTGCGTTCTTAATTTCTATTTTCTTGCGGTTAACGCCTATGTGTAATGTGTACTTACAATGGCAAAATAAATAATAACTCGTACTGGAAAGTCAGTGATTAATATGCAGCGTAAGGGCCTTGCGCGTGATCTATTATTCATGTTACATTTTTCATGGATCGCTAGATAGATATGGATTAAGATTACTCTTGTCAGGGGTGGGTCCTTGCTTAGATTTCAATTTAATTGAATATTAAAATCCGTAATGACAAAAACAATTTATTTTTGTTCAAGGAATTTCTACTCCAAAAACCAATATTGACAGTGTACTTTATGAACTTTAAATCAGTCGTGGTGATATTCACTTCAAAAGAACCTAAACACTGTTTCTAACCTTTCCGGTACGTGCATTTATCTAAGCAGTCGAATGAATCTTATAATATCCCATTTCCTGTTTCTAAGTCATGCAACTGGAAGCACTAGCAATTAAAAAATAATAATTTCGCGTTTAGTTACCAACTTACTTTAAATTTTGATGGCCTCATGTTAATCTACTATGCCTATTTGCAGATTATAATTCTATTTCTATTTATAGTATATTTGTATGTAATAAACAAACGTCCTAGAAAAATTATGAATTGTGACTCAAAATAAAGGACAAACAATTTAGGAAGTGAATTTACTCATGGAAATAACCGTACAAGTTCCTAGGACTCTTTCATGAAAACTCAATATTGACGAAGCCACAAAAGTTATTTTTCTATATTTTTTTCCAGTTAAGCGATTTTTTTAAGTTTTTGCACTTATTATACTAAATTATAATAAAAGACATGTATCTAACGAAAAATTATTAAAATTTGAAAACCTTGTTGGCCTCTATTCATAAGAAAATTGTTTATTTTTTCTTTAAATTATTATTTAATAAAGAAAGTATACCAAAAAGTTTTCCTGTTATCATTTGATAAAACGAAGTGCTTCTGGTATCCTTAAAAACGGTTTAAATTGAACATAAAAGAAGCTTTTATGATGCAGTGGTTTAATTTTTTGGAAAACTGCAAACAAAAAAGTTCTAACCAATTTTCTGCCCAATAGGGGTCACTTAAGCCTATTAACATGTTAGTTTGTTACCGATAATAAATGTAAATCGCATTGCCGGGAAAATAATTTGTGGTAAACGTTCATTTAAAAAGAAAACTTTGAGGTTATGTAACCTCATTAATACTAAAGTGTCATAGGAATTAGTACAATTATTTTTTAGAGTAGGAATGCCCCCTGAATTATTTGCAATTTATCTTGTAGATTTTAATATTGAATATTTTCTATAATTTTGATTGTACTCCTTTCAAATAGTTATTTCCATGTGCCTGAAAACGTGAGTTGATTGGCTGCTTTGACACAAATTCTGTACCTTTCAAGAACATAGTAGCTCTTCACGTTTTCCAAGAAATAATAAAAGATTATTATAAAAAAAATGCAGTCATTCAATTTAGAACTTGATCATTTATAACCATCCTCGTGAAAATTACTGTCGATTGCGAACAGATTCATAGGGCATTCCAAATATCGCTAAGGCAATCTAACTGCAAATACAGGGTGATTCACAACTTATCCAAAAACAATTGGGAATACATGCAGCATGAGAAATGGAGTCAATATCGTAAAAAAGATTTTTATAAAATCCTTATAGTTTCCGAGAAAAAAATTATTGAAGTTGTATTGTAGTACGTTCAACCATTATATAGCTGGACAACTGTTGTCTCTAGTGTCATTCGCAATACGCGTAACAACCACTTAGCCTCAGCGACTCCGAATGCTGAAATCCCTTTTTACAATCGTCGTTAGGATAGTGTTTACAATAGTTTTTTAGTAGTTAGTGTCAAAAATGGCTTGTGTGTATAGCAATTCGTTTTAATTTATGGTGAAGCAAGTCAACATTTGTGTTATGGTGAAGCAAGACAACATTTGTGTTAGTTCGTAGAAACTGAGTAAGACAGACCCAAATGTGTTTACACGTCGGTGGACAAAATTTTAAACAGTTGTTGTAACATCAGGTATGTCAAATTATTTTATTATTTAAAACCACAAATTAATTTATCTTCTCCAAATTTTTCTATCATTTCCTTAAAAAAATTTCCTTTGTCCCATTTCGTTTTGTAACTTCCTCTGTTCTTCCTAGAATTTTCATATCAACTCAATTGTTAGTACCCACGACTTGTTTTCATTCAATGATGCTGGGATGAATACAGTTTTATAAATGTTGGTCTTGAAGAATGGTTAATTTTTTTTCGTTCATGAAAATTGACTTTAGTAACTGATATTATATTAATCGTCTTAATTCTATTATTCAGTCTGGCACTTTATTGAACATAAATTGTGCAGGTGTTAGTACTTCATTCAGTTTGGTCAATATAAGATCAAATATCATTATCGTAATTATTTTTCTGTCACTAAACAAATCCAAGTTTTAAAATTTTCTACTGAGAACAATTATCTTTATATATTCGAATATTTTTTTTTAATACAACCTCATAGAACAACCAAGGGCAACCTTTTAATTGAATGATATGAAGCCGCTTAAGGTTCTTTTTAGAAAAATGTTTATTTCTTGATTAATTTAGTTCTTGCAGTTAGAACTAATCAGTGATATTAAACAAAATTAATTTAAACTACCTTTTACGTTCTTAGAATCAGACTTGATGAGTTTCGTAAGATGTAAATGAGTGAAAAGACTGCAAACAGTATAAATATTTAAAAAAAAAGAAAAAAAGATCAGACACTTGTCTGAGGCTAATTGGGCTGGACGTTAAAATTCCATTCATAAGTCACGTCCTCTTATTCCAATCGCAATTAAACAATTGATGCAGATTACAGCCACTAAACTGACTTTAATTAAAAAAAAAACGTATACGTTAATTTAACCCAAGTCAAAGTTGAACAGAGGCGGCCTGTGCACAAACGAAGCTCAAACTCATCAAATCGACAACGTATCTTTTATGTACGCCCTCGCCGTTATTTAGGATGCTCGATTGGGCCATTGTCTGCTTGCGGCGAGTGTCCCAGACCGTAGCTTAGGCCCCTAACCCTCAATTCCAGTTATTTACCGTGGCACGGCGACTGCAAGTTCTCACAGCTCGGGCATAGCCGGGTCTCTGGGGAAATGAGAGAAACGCCGGTGGGTTTGGGAAGGGATTACCTATTTTATATTTTACGCCACCAAAACGGGGAAGTGTTACTTAATACGGCGTAAAAAGTAACTAAATACTGTTCAAACGTAAACAAATATTTTTCAGTGAGTTGATATCTCTAACAAAGCGGGGATATATTTTTCCTGAGAATACCTCTGAGAAAAATCAGGATGAATAAAATCAGATAAATAGAGTCTAATCAAATATTTTAAATAAATTTACATTTCCTTAATTGAAAGATCTGCTAAATGCGTCACCACTGAACGAATTATAAAATCTGGTTCTGTTACTTTGTACGACTTCATCATGCGTTGGATCAAAGCTCAGAGAGCCTTCAGCATACAAAAACGTATCATCCGAATAATTTTTGAACAAGGTGTCGAATTACTTTTAGGAAACGTAAAATACTAACACTTATATCAATCTACATACACAAATTATTTGGACATATTCACGTCATTAAAAACAAACTAAAGTTGCGTTCCAATTCTACTCATAACAGACAAATATTTGTACACTGATAAGCATTCTACCACTAACACTATCAAAATCTCTTACCTGTGCTTTTAGTTGATTGTATAATATGCTGCCCAAATGTATTAAGGATATACCTATGCTAAAATGGGGAAATTTTTACTCTTAATTGAACTATAACTATGTTTGTTGTTCCTGTGTATATCATTTGATAATGGTATTTCACCTAAATGAGAAGTTTTAAGATGTATATTGACCCATTCCACCCGATCTAATTGACATCGAGGTATCAATAGAATTTATCTATCTATCCAATTTTGGACCTGTTCTTTATGGTCTATTGTTTCATTCGCACATTACATTATATTATATTTCTGTTGCTCTATTTCTGAATATATACTCTCGGTCTCTGTCATATAACTCAATTCTGTGTAGGTGTCCCGCTCAGGCCATAATATCCCAACGATAGCAGCCCTTCAGTTTCCTGCCTTGATGGCTATTTGATGAAACTCTTCCGATATTAATGCTTATATAAATTGGTTCAGTATCTCTTATGTCGATTATTGACTCGTTCCCTTATTTGACCCAGGGTACAGTTACTGACCCTGTGATATCTGATACCGAGCCGTTATAAGAAGTTAATGAAATCTTTCATAAAAATTAGCTTAGATATTGAAGCTTGGTTTCTGGCTTCCTATCATGAATAAACAATTTCTGGGCTGGTTGTCACGTCATAGGTTTAGTCTTCTTGATGTTTGAAGAGACATATCGCTGTTTTCTTTAGAAGAAAATCGGAAATTAGAGATTAAATCCTCTGCTGGTTCATGAATTTTGTTGAGTCGTCTCCAAATTTCAGGTAGTTCGATTGTTCTGGATTGCTGATATTAGATAGAACTATCACGTATGCCTTGTATTCTACAACTGTTGACTTTTCTGCGTTGTTGTCAAGATAATTCCAATTGAGGCAAGGGGTTAGAACTACCCGAAATTGCTGAAAAAGTCTCAGTAGCAAAAGCCAAGGAGCAGAACGATACGGACCAGTGACTAAAAATCATGCTCCAAAGTGCCATGAACCAGTACAAATATAAGTACCTACCAACCAGTGGACTTAATTTTCAGTGTCAGAGTTTCTTCTGAACAGGAGAACGATATGTGAAGAAGCCTAGAAACTAAAGACTTGCGCGTGAACTGTTTCGGCGTATTGCTACACTCAGTTCAGTAAAGGAAAGCAGGAAATCTGGTAAATCTTACTAATTAGGGGACAATTAAATCTGTCTGTCGCACTAAATCAAACTGTCACAATCGCAAAGTCTACTTTCACCCCACGAACGCTAATAAATGACCTTCAAATGTAGGCATCGAACTGCAACCCTTATAGTCAACGCTTTGATTTGGTTTTATGTTTTAATGATATTTCCCTGGTCTTGGAAGAATTATAATTTATGACGAATTATGTGCTTAATCTTATGTGTTTAACGATATGTTTTTTTATAATATTATTGTTTAGCCGATAGAAATATTATTATATACTATATTATATATAGTATTATACTTATTTTTTATTTTTTTACGTTTTCAGTAAATTTGTACTTAGATGAATTATTTTTTACGATTTAGACTAATTCACTCTATTCAAAAGACAGTGCTATATACGCATTATCGCGAAATCACTCTTGCAGGACTATATTTCTTAAAATACAGTATCTACGATAAAGCAAGTTAAAAAAATGTTGGGTTTGTTAAAGGACACCACAGTTCACATACCTCGGTGCCGGTAAGTCCCTTGACATTTAATTAGAATAGTTTTTGTAAACAGTTAATATCACGATATAACTTTAGAAATATCTAATACGTTAGCATATATGACAGTTTATGTTTAAAATGTTACTTACCCAAGGATCCTATACGCACAGTACTGTGGTAATAACAAAGCAATAATATTGATTTGTTAAAGTTAAATATAAATAAATTGTGGGAAAATTATTATTCTTGACAGTTGCATGCATTTATCAAATAAATGAAGTTGCTTGTTGCCGCGCTATGATAAATAAATTATCGTAATTAACCTCTACTTATTAGCACCCTCTACGTCCCTGATCAAGTGGTCCATAGACCACAAAGAACACGTCCTTACCCATTCTCGTTAATAACCATAGCGTAAATAAATTACATCAACGACACTTCATCCCCTTTTGAAAATAAATATAGTTTAAAGGACTATTCGACATATGCAACTTTTTTAGCCAGTTTTATTATAATCAGCAATTAGCTGTAGCAACTTTTTCTGTTGGGAATATAATCAGCTTAGTTTAAATAGGAAGAACGTAAAGTAATGGGTATAAGGAATATTGGCCCCAGCTTAGAAATATTCTGTAAAGGGTACATTGCCACACATTGTTGGTTTCGTATTACAGCTATTCCAAGAACCAGCTTATAGAGTTTAATTCAATACCCAGAAATTAATTATATACTTCTTACTAAGGTTACAAAGTCGCTACCTACTACGTGTTTCAGTTTATTAGTACAATACTTAGTTGAAAAACCAAATTTCAAAATCAAATTGTTATAAAAAGAAAATAACCACTCTGTCATTGTTACCGACGACTATGGTGTTTTCCAGTGTTCTTTGTGTACTTTGACAAAGCCATAAATGAACTCCATTAACTTCAACTACCCCCCATTATAAAGTTTATTTTAAGTAAGTGTTGAAACTGATTAAATGTGATCACAAGCTGTCGTTGTCGAGAACATATCTCAATTAATAAGGGTACGCAAAAACAATATACAACACTAGATCGTTTTGGTATGATAAATACATATATCCAGGAGCACATGTATCATAAGGTTATCATCAACAGACTTAGGTATAACATTTTACCGCCCTAGAATAACTTTATGTCAAAAAATATCATGAAATACTAAATGAGATTGTTATATTTAATCTCAACGTTACAGCTATTAAAAAATATTTATGTTAAAAGTTTTCTAGGAGTTCATTATATTGTATCGCAGAATTCAAAATAACGTACAGCAAGATGAGTTTTTTCAATGTTATAACAATTTTGCTTCATGTTTTTGCACAAAAAGTTTGAAAATTAACTAAATCAATAGTTGCCACGTATCAATTTCCCTTTGTGACTGAAACTTTACCATTGTCATCAATCCATTTACCGTAACTCCATTGTATTAACGAATACTGTCAATTAGTTTATGGTAAAAGTGAACAGATGCCGGCGCTATGCCCGGTTAATTGGTAATAATTAAATTGTTGTTAATCCACTTACTCTAATTGAAGTTATTGCCCGTCCGTTTCTAAAGAGAGCAGTAAGCAAGCTCCCTGGCTACTGTATACTTAAAACGACACACATATCTCACCAACTGAAGATCATCCGGATAACGTTAGAGAAATGGTGACGCGAATATCTCAGATCTTATCGGGCTCTTCGTAATGCCGTTTATGTATGCACTCAGTTTTCCATATTTCTACGCGGCTACGAACACATCTACTCACATAAATTTTCCATAAATTAATTTTGTCCCCTGTAATGAGAATGGATAGCTTCAAGTTTTTAATAAACCATGGCTTTATTTATTGAGGAAGTACATAAATAACCCCAACAGACGTTTATGGTTGTGTGACCAGATAAATAAAAACGAGCATACCAATCATTAAATGTTCAGTGGGATTTAATTTTCCGCATAATTATTTCTGTTTTCGTTCAATGTGATATTAATCTTAACAGAAATAAGACGAAAGATTTACAGACAAAATATATGAGCTTACCTCCTATTTTATAGTGTTTTGATATTAGATAACAATTTAGAATTTAAAGATTAGCATTTATAGAAATTTATAAATTGAAAAAAAATAATATAGGTATTTGGAACTATCCGAATCAAGCTTCTAGATTGCTGCCTATAAACATACAGGTTTATTCTTACATATACATAGGTGGCACTTTAAGTCACTTTAAGGAGAAACGTTCCTATGAACTCATGTCGCAAACCACTTAGTTTTCGAGATGCAGGGTTTTGATAACGTCTTAATGTTTTTGAGAAATATCACATCTATCCAACCATCTCGAAAGATGACGTAGAATAATGATATCTGTTAATTTTTACACAATTGTATTAACCAGTAGCGGATATACTGGGGGACACAGCCACTAAATACTCCAGATTTTTTATTCCACCAAATATTTAATTGGTCCATTGGTCTAGAAAAGCCAATAATTGTTCAATTTTAATTTACGAGTCATTTTCCAGTTATTGTTACATCCTGAACAAACTAATTAGTATGGTGGGCTGGTTGTCATGCTGCCGGTTTAGATTTCTTGACGATTCGAGAGATATATCACTCTTTCTTAGAAGAAATTCTGACATTGGAAATTAGGTCCGCTGGCTGGTATTTATATTTGGTGTCTGCACTGGTGCAGATCGTTTCTGCCTTTGAGCTGTTTTCAAATTCTAGTCAGTTTTAACCTCACGTCACGATATAAGTTATCTCTATTCTTCGGGATTTCAATTGCTTCCTTTTAGAGTACGTGGCACTTTGTGATACATAGTATTTAACCTCGTTCTGACGTGTCCTCTCGTTGGTTCAATCTATATTTTTGGAGTAGGTTCTTGGAGATTCTGGAGCTTCTTGCAGGTCGTCTTAGGCTGTCTCTCCCTTCCTTAAAGTGTTCTAAGTATATCCTTGTATATGTATAAAGCAGCTTTTCCCTTGTATTTAGGTATTCTTCTAAAAGCTTCCCAGTATTTCTGTTTTTCGTATATCCGTTTCCTCTAACAGTAAATCGTAGAAGTTATTATTTACTTAGATCGTAGGTAGTATAGTTTGTTCAAAAGATGCAGCTTGCAGGTAATACGTGCTCGAACTAGTAAGTTGACAATATCTTGTTTCTGGTTTGGATGGTGATCAAACTCAGAACGCAGATACTTGTGAGGGTTGCCTTTCTGTAAATGTCTATGTCGTCTGGTTTTCTCTTAACAATGCATCTAGGAATGACAGGATACCATTTTGATCCGCCTTCATAGTGAACCTGAGGTCCGGGTATATTTGTTGGTAGTTCAGGAACCTTTCTACGTGTTGCTACATTCATGGGGCCCAATAAGGAATGTATCGTCAACATATCTGAATCCATACTTCGTCTTATTTTTGTTGAATCCAAGGCTTTTTTCTCGAAGCTTTCGTGTAGATATTTGCCAGACCTGGGCACAATAGAAACCTATAGCTGCTCCTTCATAAAGCTGGTCCAACTGATGTACAGATTTTCCAAGTCTACTAAATTCTCATCCTTCCTCGATGAATCTTCTATTAAGTTCTTCCAGAGCGTCTTCAATTAATACTTTAAACAATAATGTCACGTCAAAACTCAGTACGATATCATTTAGATTTAGTTGGATACCCTTGATCTTGTCAATAAAAGGGTTTTAACGTGGTGTTCCGTTTTCCCCACAAAGTATTTTATTTGGTGTGACCCGTTTCAGACAAAGGAATGAGTGGTTGATCCAGCTGAATTCACTGCTAATCGGTGTTGGTACGTGGACATAGGCAATCAAGTTGGTGTATTCTTGAATATCCCTATGTAGTTCCTTATGAGTATTAGATGTTCGAATCACAGACGCCATTTCCTTCTTCTATCTTATACATATGATACTGTACGTTCTTCACTTTGGATGTTTGAATTTTGTGTTATTCACGATGGCAGTTACATTTCCTTTGTAGAGAAGGAGCATGGTAATTCCAAAATTTTCTTCAGTTCACTGATAGTTTGGTCCACTTTTCTAGACAGATCAAACATGTGACATCCATGGAATGGTGAATCAAGTGAAGAACAACCACAGAGCATGCGGCTACAGTACGTAAATGAAAATCAAAGGAGAATCACTTACCTTTTGCTAAAGGGATTGTATAAAATGCGTTTATAATTCTCATTGAGAGTATTAAGTCCAAAAAAATTTAAATTATTGAAGAAACGACCAAATTGGTACATACTGAAAACCGTATGAAAAATGGTGAATATTTGAAAGTAAAACATGGAGTTACCAGTACTGGATAATTTACTCAGAAAACTTAAGTAGATAACAGGAAAATTACTAGGAAGAGATTTACTATTAACACTGCTGATAATACTGAGAGTAAGACTGAACTAAATGTATAACCTTTTATGTTTATTATTCCCATTAATTATGATTTATTAAAAAATTATTGATATTTAAGAACGTGTTATTATCTGTTTTATAATTATCTTCAAAATAAACCCAGTTTGTGCCCTTGTACTTCAGAAACTTGAAAATTTGGATCAGAAGCAATAAAAATTCAACATAAGAAAAATTGACAACCTTTCCAATTATTTATTTTGAAATAAATCGTAAGGTATTTTTCTTAGAAGAACAAGTAAAATTGTATAGATAAAAATAATCAACGGGCTCCTCACAGAAGCAGATATAAGTTCTAAATTATTTTCGACCAAATCATTAAGCGCTTTCTTATTATGTCTGACTTAAGTCGATAAACCGTTAATGCCGGACTTATGAATTAATTTTGGATCACGGTTATCTGATATCATTCACCAAAACTACTTTCAAAATCATAATAAAAGGTGGCCAGCATCATTAAACTTAGTTGTAGCCGAACAGGTATACTTAAACATAACAAAAATATTATCGTGTAATACCACTGGTGTAAGTAGATAAATGCATCGGTGTTGGATTCAATTAGATTAGAAAGGCGTTATTGTACGCCTAAATATTAATATCTAAATTAACGTGTCCCAAAAACTAATGGGCCTAGAACTTGAACATGATTTATTTACAGCTCCATTGTCACCGTTGTCACTTCGTGTTAAAAGTACGTGGGTTTTAATTACTGTGTCGTCCCAGTTTTTTTTACGTAAACATGTTCGATGACAGTTTAAATAGCTATTATTATCAACTGGCCAATGCTACTGATCAATTTCATTAAAATATATTGTGTGTAAAACACTATTTGATTGATGTGTTAAAACGACGATGTTTTCATGTCTGTCAGTTTATCCATTGGTAGGTGGAAGAAGAACTAATGTTTTATTTAGGACTATGGAATCAATAAAACAGTTCTACAAATTTCTTACATTTTAACAGCAGTTCAGCAAAGCAATTAAGTCTAGACAAGAAAGTCATGTTTACTAAAGAGGATATATTAAACATAGCGTTGTCTTAGTAGTTCCATTAAATTTTTTATATTGGTGAAATCTGAAATTTGTGACGTTGTTAGAAAATAAGCTCGATCTCCACATTTAAAAAAGTATTGTTATTTATTTTTTACAACAGATAGTCTGGACCATAGTAAATATGACGGTACACAGGTTTTTGCCTAATGACGTTATAGGAAACAACTTCCCAGCGGACTACAGAACCTCCCAGCATTGAATTTTCACAATATTCAAAAAACAGCTGAAAACATTTGTCAGCAGAATTACCAGTTTCTAACTTCTGATCAATGTGCTGTGGGCGAGAGGAAACAATCGAGCTATCTGGGGCCCGCTTATCAAGTTAATAGAACAAACTCTTATGAGAGAATGACGTCACCCTTACCATTTTTTTTTTTTTCAAGTAAACTTTGCAAGTAAGTTTTTACGTCACTTTCTCATAGGGGTTCGTTTCATAAAGTGAGTGACAATTGAGCCTCAGGATGATTGTCTACCGACTTGTTTTGAGTATGTGCAAGATATAACCTACAAAATGTATCTAAACTGCATCTACTACTCACAATCAGTGGCTACTGGTAACCTACCTAGTGTGTCACTAATCATACTCTAAAGTACCTATAAATTAGAGGGTTAATCTCTGTCAATAAGTACAAAACAATGTAACTTTGTAGGTTAGAACTCATCTACACTCAAAACAAGTTGGTAAATAGACATCCAAAGGGTTTTGTTGGTGGTTTCACCTACAGCGTACTGAAGAAATTTAATAAATTCGAAACCGGTATATGTTTGGTTTCGAATAATCTATTTTCTAGATATTGCGCGTGTAATTCAATGCTGAAAATAAAACTGTTATATTTAAGTTTATATCAATTTGGGTCAATAACATTTCTTAGGTAAAACTAAATTTATAAAATCAGCCCCTTGACTGACCCTTTTTTGGTGGTTATTTATTTAAAAAATATTCCTTTCAGTGTCACAGAAACACCCAAAAATAGTAAGATGTTAAATTATGCTGCTTGGGAAAGTGTTCGGTTTTTTTAATACTAAGTCATAGATAAATCAAAGATTAATCATTAGATATAAAACTGACAATAATTAGTTTTTTCTGGAGGCATAGCTACTACTTATTGAGATTTTTTTATAAGAATTTTGCAAAATTTTAATACTGATTCTTATTGCAAAGCACCTTCTGTCGAAACGAGCAAAAAATATATTTGTATGTATTTGTTAATATGATCTTTGAGACATATTAATTTATTAATAGACAATTTTGTTACAATAGTTGTTTCCAAGGCACTGCTGATTGAAGTAGTATTAAATTAATTATTGTAAAACACTTACATCAATCCTACAAAAGTAAAACAATTGGTTTCTCAAGCTTCAGACAAATTACAATAAAATGGAATTTAATCTCAAATTTATTCAGTCCAGTAGGCTCGGTAATCCGGTTCTTAAAGATTAATGCGATATTTTGTCGAGGACTCTTAACCCTCAAAAGTACCACTTTAGAAAACCAATTTGTCAGTCTATTTAGTTAAGAATGGGGTTGCGTCAGAAAAAACGTTCGTGTCTGTTAAAATTAGTAATCCTAAGACATTTTCCATCTCATACGTCAATAGAAGCCGGGGTGAATACTGAGCCTAAGTGTTCTAATTTGATAGGTATATAATTAGCTTCGGTAGGAACGTAGTAATCATTACTAAAGTGTATGGTCTAGATAACATTCTTGTTTGGATCGTTAAGAAACCAATGACAATGCATTAAATATTTTCAAAATTAGATTCATGAAACTTATGTATTTTCAACTCAATTTTATCAACACATGCTTGAAGATAACTTTGAAGAAATAGTTGAATCCACTAGAACACTTCTCTTTTCATAACATTAAAAGCCATTAAAGTGGATTAAAAAATGTAATATGTTAACATCTAATAAAATTTGTTTGTTGTTATTCCGTTTTAGCACTAGGAAAGGAACTGAGCTATCGGGAACGTCTCTCATATTTAAGATAACCATTATTCTAATTACAGCTCAGTAGCAAACGTCACGCATGCTTTGAATAAGTTGTCAATTAGCGTTGACATTCATTACAGAAGTTTTAAAACTGTATTTGCAATTACAAAGTCTAGTCTAGTTTTTACTTATAGGCGTAGTATAATGTGTGCGTGTATTAATTTTAATATAAATCAAGGAAATTATCTGGATCCTAATGACTATTTGAAAAAACAAGCCCCTAACTAATCATTAATGGATATGTCTTGACAGAACCTTTATTTGCACAGAATTTCGCATAAGTATTTATTTAATTATTGTTAATGGGAATTTTAATATTAAACTGCGGCGCCTTAACGACAGTAATTAATTCAGATAAATGTTCAATTAATATGTATCAGCGTATATATTTCATATAAACAACAAAAACCGCTGCCATTATGTTATTTCCTTTAGTTGAAAGAAAGTTATAATAAAATGACAGTTGTTGATCAGACTACACAACGTTCTTACCCTTGTTGTTCAATAAAGCTTACCGGTAAATTCTTATTTTTGTATTATAATGTCTTCGGAAAAAGTGTACCAATTATTTCCTAGTGCATATTCGAAGGGAAAGAAAATAATGATTCTTCCTTGATACTATGGGAACAGTATTTTGTTGCGGCATAGTTTTTTATGGTATTATTAAAATACTTCCATGCGTATTTTAAATTAAATGAAATTAATATACATTATCAATATATTAATCAGCATCTACAATCAATAAAATGATTAAAATATGTTCTCGTGACTGTATGAGTTTCTATTAAAGTTCCAATTATAAACTGAATATAATGGCAATAAACATAGCGTGTTCCTGGTAGTAACTTAATGAATTTAATAATAATAAGGTAGTTTTCGAACGATACGACTTTTCGACCTTTCACAACTTCGCTCGGGCGCTAGATGCTGTTCATGTCAGAGAAAAGTTAAAATTTAAAAACTCGCTAATGAAAATTTTCACCATGAAAATAATAAAATGTGTTACTATTGTCTTTAAATTCTAGAGTTGGAAAGAGAATTCATTTTTTAAGCAATGAAACCAACGAGGGGTAAACCGCTGAGTAAAATTTGATGTACAATCATAAAAAAAAATTAAAAAATAATAATTCATGCCTTGACATGAAAAAAAAAAAATAGATAAGATCAAAGGAGCTCACATGGGTTGGCACTGAAATGATTTTGTAAGAAAATATATGATAGCCCAGAATAGGGAAGTTTTTATCTTCAATATTGAATGCTTGAAATGAAATTGGATTTAAAATCTGTTCTAGAATTGTATTGTCCAGAAATATAACGATTTAACTCCCAAAATTGATCACAACCTCGACACAACGTTCCCGTTCTTCAGGGAACAATCATACACTGTTCACATTTAATTTTACTTTCCTCTTATTTCTTGCATAACCATAAAAAACTGTATTTGCTGGAAGCAAGATGACTTAATCAATTCTCAATTTAAATTTACTATAAGGGCATCGTTATCTTTTTAACAGAAATTCAAAAGTTTTCTGGAAGAACAAGGTCCCTTATCTCTTTTTTAAAGGACGCACCATTTCCTAGAATTGCCAGAAAATTTTTTGTCTTAATAAATAATCTTAATGATTTCTGATATCGGAAAAGTAATATTACCTTTTAAAATTTACAAAAATAAGGGTTGATTTTTTTTATCCTGTTTTTATAAGAAAAACATGTTGCTTTTTTCATTCATTCTCCTTTAACATTCTTCTGTTCGTAATATACTCACAAGAATGTGGCCTAAAATGTGTTTTATGTTTTATGTTGAAACTAGTAATATTTGAATTAGGATAAAAAAAATTAATTATGTCTTATTGAAGTCTCTGTTAGTAGGTTTTGAACATGGAACAATAATTTGGAACCTAATATTATACCTACATTTAGTAGGTAGATACATGTAACTGTCTTTTGGATAAAGTTGAGGATCATATAGATGTATCTAAGAACATACATAATATTATTTTCTCGAATATTACGAATTATAACTTCCTTTGTAATTATACAGAGTGTTAATGAACTTATGTCAAAAATTTAAAGGGGTGAAAAACGAGCAAAAACTGAGTTAACTGATGTTATAAACTTGTATCGGAAGTTTAAGGTCATAGAGAAAAAAGCTAATTAAAAATGTGTTTAAAACTGTTTTGGAACTGCTGAAATACATGCATTTTATCGTTGCGAGTACTTACAAAGAATTATGTAACAATGTTTACAACTTTGTAGGTTTCTTATGATGACGAACTTTATTCAAAAGTCAGTGTGTAATACATTGTTGTAGTGATTGCTGTGCTGTTTTTTTGAAAGTACATTTAATAGCCGTTTTCTTTTGAAAATGGCGCATTTATTTAGCAATCGCGAATATTATGATACGCTCATAATTAATGGCGAAGCAAACGAAAATGCCCACAGAGCTTGTCAAGTGTTCCGTGCAAGATATCCTGAACGACGCGCCCTCGCGAACATTTGTTGCGGTAACGCAAAGAGTTTTGAACACCGGTGAAGTACAACCACGTCGAGGTCGCAACGGTGGCCCAGGGCGACTACTAAGAATCTTAAATGTCAAGGAGATGATTTTAGATCTCGTCGAAGATCTTCATCGTAGCACCAGAAATATCATACAGCAAGTAAATATTTCGCATCCTGTTGTGTGGCGGATATTACGAAAAGCTCAGTTGTATCCATTTCATACTCAAAATGTTCAAGCGCTTACTCCTGAGGATTTTCAACTAAGTCGAGGTTTTTGCGAATGGTTGCTTCAGGAACATGCAAGAAATCCTCAATTTACAGCGCAAATACTTGTTACAGTCGAAATGGTGTACGTAACGTCCACAACACTCACCACTGTACTATCGAAAATCCACACGAAATAGGTCGCGGTGCCTTTCAGCAACAGTTTTCAGTGAACATGTGGTCCGGTATCGTTAATGACACTTTAATAGGACCTTTTGAATTGTCTAGACGTTTAGACGGTGCTTTTTGCAAAATCGCTTGCAGGTGCCCGGACCTCACCACTTTAGACCTCTTTTTGTGAGGATATGTGAAAAGTGTTGTGTATTCCACGGAAGTTCGTCATATCGACCAACTGCGACATCGTATTGCGAAAGCTTGTAATACGATTCGAGAGGACGGAGCGAATTGGATACGTCGCGCTGAAGCTTGTCTGAAAGCAAATGGTGGGTACATAAGACATCTTCTATGCAAAAATATTTGACATTAACACCCTTTATACTCACAGGGTTGTTTTAGTGACGTAGTGCCAAAGAGTATCTAATGTTTCCCTCTTCTCTTTCTAGTCAAACTCTGGGTAATAGTTGCTTCTTGCCTGTGATTTTTCAACAGATCTCTAGATACATCAAAGAATACTTATATATAGATTATGGAGCTAGAAGAACAAAAAAAGTCGAGAAAATAATTAATTTTTCCCTGTTTTCTCTCTAAAACGTGGGTAATCGTTGCTTCTGAACTGTAATATTTGAACAGCTCTTATTGTTAGATCTCTTTTCATTCGAGGTGAAATAAAAATAAATGTATACCTCACCAATAAGGTCATTTTATTCGTCAGTTTTAGTTTCGATTTTCATTTTGTTTGCTGAGATTGTAACCTGCTTCCATAGCAAGTGATACTGAAGATATGTGAGAGGTCACATCCACTCATATAATGTAATTAAAAAATACCTACCGTGTTTCTTTCCCAGCCGTCCTGTTTTAAAATCTTCCGGACACCGAGGACAGGAGCACGAGTCGGATTCTTGTACATTTTTCATTTTCTGTCTACCGCTTAGCAAGCGAACGTTGTCGGTGCGTTGTGGGGGAGACAAGGAGCAAAACCTGGTCGTCGCGCCGAGTGCATTCACAGCAATCTCTGATCAGCCGTTCGGGTCCTCGCAGACGAAGTCGGTGCCGGCTGCTATTATTGCTCGACACGTCGTGCAAAGAACATCGTTGTGTCTCGCTGATAGCCTAATTGCTAGTTCGCTAATGAGATCTACTTTTTTGTTGGGTGCGTAAGGATTAGTTAGATTGTAGGTGGTGTCCTTCGAGGATCTGAATATAGACCAATTGGATAGTTAGTTGTGTGTAATTTATATGCGTACCTTTAGGTGCTAACTCTAGTGGTTCTGTGAATGTGTGGATGTTTCGGTAAAACTTTTTGTACCAATTAGTATCTTTGTTTTGGATTACTATAAAAAAAAAGGTAGGTCTTAGTTGCTGATGCGGAAAATAAGGTGAAAAGCATCAATAAAAACCTATACCAATGTAAAAAGTATATTATTTTGCCAATATGTGATGAATATGCATACAAATTTAAAAGAAAATTTAGTTTTTTTTATAAAATATTTCACAAACGTCATGTAATACAAGCCTCACTTAATTATAAATCATTTATAAGCCTTTGTATAACTCCATGCATTATAGGTACTTCAAATATTTAAAGAAAATTGCTTTTATGAAGAAATTTATATTGTCTTAATTCAAATCTAAACAAAGTGATACTGACACTTCAACTAATTAATTTTTCTATTTAAACTTATACATTTTAATTCCTGTGTGCTTTGTTATTACTTTGTTCTCATCCTATTTAGCTGAATTGCGTGTAAATTAGATTCCCATCGAATTTTCTGAAGGAAGTAAAGCTTAACACTCATTATTTTTTGTATAAAATTTAGACCATTTTAAACTAAAATGGTATGAACAAACGTATTTAGCTCCTAGCGCATGCAATATAAATGAAAATTTAATCAATATATTAAAAAATGGTCAATAATTATAATTACGAATATGTATTCTGTTTCTGGTGATATACAGTATACGCCTGAAATAAATTCAGTAAAAACGAAACAAATTTTTTTTGGGAAAAATCCTCGAACAGGTCGATTTTTAATTTAAAAAATACATATTTTAGCATAAAAGGCGATTTTTAACCGTCATTTGTTTTCGTGTAATGACGTCATCGACATTTTTTTTCTTGATCCTGAAAGATCGTTTCATTGTCGATCCGACAGTATTAAAATGTTGCCATCTTACTTAGGAAAGTTTTCGAGTAAATGACGACTGAATGTTAGAAATCGTAAATTTTATTCATTAAAAAAATAACAATTCCTATGTCAAGCAAATACAATTCATTAAGTTTTCTACCTATATTAAGTGTTCGAATTGCCACCCACCTACTTCTTGACAATACGCAAGTCTGTGTAGAAATTCTTCTTGCACATTATGAATCATTTCTGGGGTTCTTCTAAATTATGTGATCTATTAACGTACACTTTGAACTTTATGTAGCCCCATAAGAAATAGTCCAGGGGTGTAAGATCTGGGGATCTCGCGGGCCATTCTATCGGTCCTCGTCTGCTGATCCACCTCCTAGGAAAACAATTGTCCAGAAAATCTCGAACAGGGCGCGCATATTGCGGAGGTGCACCGTCTTGCTGAAACCATATGGTGTCATCAGGAATATCAGGGTCATTATCGTTAGGAAAAATTACTGCAAGCGCTGGAACAAGGTCATTTTGTAAAAACTCTAAATATCTTTCTCCTGTAAGGGTTCCTTCAAAGAAGAAAGGCCCTACTATTCTGTTGTCAACTATTCCAGCCCACACATTTAATTTCTGTGGGTGTTGGGTATGTGTCTCTGCCATCCAATGAGGATTTTCCCGACTCCAATACCTGCAAGTTTGACGGTTCACTGTACCATTGAGACAAAACGTGGCCTCGTCTGAAAAAAGTATTTGCCGGTGTAAATCTCTATTTACTTGACATAAATCCATCATAATTTCACAAAAGTGTAAGCGGCGGTCGGGATCGTCTTCATTGAGTTCCTGCACAAGTTGAATTTTGTAGGGATGATATTTTTCCTGCCTCAGGATACGTAGCACTGTGGTCTGACTAATTTCATTGTTTAATGCAACCAATCGTGAAGTATTATGAGGATTATCTACCATACTTATCAAAATGTTCTGTTTGTGATCTTCACTAACGCTTGGACGTCCAGGTTTTGGAATATCTACAACATTGCCAGTTTCTCTAAATTTAGATTCTATCTTACTGACTGTTGATTGGCTGATACGGCGATCTGGATGTTTTTCATTAAATAAATCGCAAACTTCCTGCTGCGTTCTAGTCTTATCCCCGCATCCGATAAGAATTAAAATTTCAATTCTTTTTGTGACAGTTAAATGTGCCATAATACTTTAAATTCAACAATAATTTTTATATCGCTTACAATACTTAGATAGTCGGTATGACAGTGACACTTTGTAAAGATTTACACCTACGTGATCCATAAAAAACCTCAGGCATTTCGAAAAACTAAATTTGATTTCGTTTTTGCTTTATTTTAATTGATTTGGGTTTTCTAACATTCAATCGTCATTTACTATCCTATGTAAGATGGCAACATTTTAATACTGTCGTATCGACAATGAATCGATCTTTCAGAATTAAGAAAAAAAAAATAGGGTGTTGCTATTTAAAAAAAATGTCGATGACGTCATTATTCGAAAACAAATGACGGTTGAAAATCGCCTTTTATGCTTAAATATGTATTTTTTAAATTAAAAATCCACCTGTTCGGGGATATTTCCCAAAAAAAAATTGTTTCGTTTTTACTGAATTTATTCCATACTTTAGGCGTGTACTGTATAGAAGAAGAGTAGTTAGGCAAGTTAGAACGTCTAATGCTTAAAGGAAATTTAACTTAAAGCATTTGATATTAAGAACAAATACTCTTCAAAAAGTAGGCACAAGTACCTACCTACCTACTTCTAAACTATAGGAACAGATTTCTTCTTACTTATGCAAACAATTTTCCAAACTACTTTGTTGATGTACTTGCCGCCTGTGTGAAATTATTCTCGATTTCTGATTGAGAACTAAAAGTTTTGTGTAAGATTCTTACAGGATGCTACAGCAATAAGAACATTTAGGTCAAGTAGTCTTTCATTCTACAAAATTTATTACAGTTGTATGGGATGTATCAATATTTTTTTATTTCTAGTATGTCCATAAGGATTGCAAATATTTACCGCAATTTTACAAATTAATACAGTTATCAGAAATTATTACACTAATAGGTATTTCGGTCGTCAAACATCTAACAACAAGCTTCCAAAGACACCAAAATAATCTCATTAATTCTAAATACTGATTCATTGTCGCCAATAATGTTACAAAATGCACATCCAGATTAAGAATAGATACTTACGTTAACACGTCTATAGTTTTCAACTACATTCAAAAATTGATTTCTTAAAATTTTCTTGTTTCCTCTTACATTAATATGGCATTTATATCTAAGGTTAAGTAGATTTATACTTTTATTACAACACTAGCAATAATAGCATCATTTAGTGGAACCTATGATGATATTTCTGGCGTGGATATTAATTTAACAAACACCATTTTCTAAATGTCGACGTTTCGTCACTTTATTGAGACATATTATTTGCTATTAAGTAGAACAAGTAAGTTACAAATGTTATGCAAATATTACACCAAATTTTTAAACTAAAATATTTAAAAAGTAAACAAGGCAAAATGGTGTAAATGATTTTGTCTTTTCAGTCTTGTTTTAGTTTTAAATATGTATCAATTACTGTCTAATTTTTTTTATCCGCGTATAACATTTGCAGATTGTTTACTCTATTTCTCTACTTAAAAGTCCTGATATTTCAAAAAGGATACGAGGCCTTGACATTAGAAAAATACGTTTTTATTAAATTTCCATTTTTCCAGAAACCCCATTTTATTGCAAACTACTATTAATTTGGCTACTATTATTATAATTTAAATAAAAATAACGACTATAATCGCCAAACTTGTTTTTGAGAGATACCAATATCATTACTGCTATTATTGTTACATTATTTTTATTAACTCCAGAGAGAGGTCAATATTTTTTTTATAATGTAACATTTATAATCTTCTCACAAGATGATGTACTAATTGATATGATCTATCTTTACTTCAACATAAGGGGCAATTTTTAAAATGAAGTATTTTACATTATTTAGAGTAGGTACCTATGTACAGCCTTGTACAAACATTTCTTGAATGTCTAAATTAGCACCTATTCTGTCACATCTTGTGTTTAGCGTGTAATGAGGAAAATGACTGGTTTTGTAATGTGCAATATTGTTTTCGAAAAAGGTCACCATGTGCTAATTCAATACCTACAGCTACGTATTTTACTCTATTATTGTTCGAACAAATAAATAAAATATGTTTTTTTAAATCTCATCAAATCAAGTCGAACAATGTTCTTCGATACCAGATATCTATTAATACAAAAGATATTTAACCCCAGAAATATGTCTCCTATCTGTTGATATTACTGGAAATAACTACCCTATGAATTACATGCCCAAAATAGTACTTAATTATATAAGCAATACCTGGTAATAAGCTAATAATAATAAATAATTAACCAATATAGAAACTAAAAATGATATGTTTAAATATAATTAATACAAAAACACATACCTAATGTATTGAAATTGCTAAATAATGCAATCATTTACAGACAGATCCTGTATTCTTGCTGTGCTATTATCACCCCTGACAAAGACTAATCACGTAAAAACAGCTGCTACAAAGAGATCTTTTTGTTTCTACATTTTATATGTGAAATACAACAGGTGAAGGGAACCCTTCACGTATGGAAATATAAATTTTAGAAGAAAAAGATATACACAAACATCTAACTTTAAAAAAATTACATTTTGAAATAATAGTGTCAAAAGCGTTGGACATGACTGTAATTAAAAATAGTAATTTTTTTTATTGATTTTTAAAGTATACAGTACAGTATGTATGAAACAGCATATCGTGCAAATGGCATCCACGGCCATGCTGGTCCATACGCACTCTTTTGTCGAAATTTCATGACCGTTTTGCTTAAATACTGTTTAATTTCGTTGATATAGCGCTCCATTTCCTTCTTCAAGGCGTGGACGATCGTTGGACTTGTTGGCATAAACCTTAGACTTCAAAAAATTCCAAAGAGTCCAACTAAATCGTATTATCTGAGCGGCCAATTTTGATCACCAAAACGGGAAATTACACGACCAGGAAATGATTCATGCATTAATTGAATTATTTGTCGGACTGTATGGCATGTGGCACCGTCTTGTCGAAACCACATGTCGTCTACATTCATGTCTTGCAATTTAGGCACAAAGAAGTGGATTATCATGTCGCGATAGCGAGCACCATCAACTGGTTTTGCTTAACCAGCCGCATTCTCGAAAAAGAATGATCCGATTATGCCTCCAGCCCAAAATCCGCATCAAACAGTGATACGTTATGGATATATTTCTCAAAAGTCACTGGAGGATTTTATGAATCCCAGATGCGATGCGATGTCGATTAACGAATCCATCAAGATGAAAATGATCCTCATCGCTGAAAACGATTTTGTTCGAAAAATCAGCATCCACTTGCTGTTCCATAATCCATTCAACGAATTTTTTTCGCTTTGCGTATAACTCTGCAACTTTGTAAGCATGAAGATGCAAATCTTTCCTGAGAATATGCTGTAGAGAGCTTCTCGAATTGTCCAATTCTTAAGCACGGTGCGCAATTGATGTTCCTGTACACTCTCACAAATTGCTTCGATGTTTTGTCTTGAACAACTTGTTGGAAGACTGCCAGAGTATTTAAGATCACCAATAGATCCAGTCTCACTGATTTTTTTAGTTAATCGCTTCACAGTTGACGAAATTCTATTCTGACCATATTCTGTACGAAAATTGGGAACATTGCTGCCATGTCTTATTATTTTTTAAATATTGCTCAACAATTAAAAATCGTTCTTTGGTGTAGTAGGCGCTCTACCTAAACTGTCAGCTGTCACGGTGTCTTTTTTTTTTCGTTGGCAAAACCTTACCGCACAAATGGCGTACAATTCAAACCTTCCGTGAATTTTGGAACACCTGATACAAGTCAGCACAATACCTGCAATATTTAGTAACTGTGCTACTCTTCAAATACATGAAGTATTCCCAAAATAGGCGCCATCGATTGGTGTGAGCTCTCCAGATAATTGCATTTCAATTCATTTACCTCTAATATGGTGTTCCACTTTTATAAATACTTTGCATAGTTTTTGCCCCTACTACAATATACGCTAATGGTAAGGAGATCACTTCACCCAAAGACCCAAACCTATTACAAAATCGATTACGAGTACGTGTACCATAATTAATTTTTTTATCACCCACTGCCGTTATTGAGACGATAACGATGATAGCCCATTCCCGCATACCTACCTACGTATTTATAACACATTTTTAAATTGTTACTTACCTACCTTTCACTTGCCGGAAAATTTGACTGTGGGATAATACGCATTCATAACTGTCTGATGAGCATAGAGAATTTGATATTCATCAAATTTTTTGATCATCCATTATATCCTATAATTACGATGCGAAATCCTTACATCCTTTTAGAAAAAATAACACGCTCTAATAAGTTCGTCGAAAAGCGATAATGGTAAAGAATCAATTCCGGAGTGATTTGCAAAAATTGTTTGCGTCTCGTAAATATGTATACGGTCTGAAAGCGGGAACGCCCTTTCTGTTGAATATTTTTGTGTAGTGTGTTTATATGTGACTTTTCCTGCCTCAACTTGGAACAATTAAATTCGCTTTATTAGCTTGCTTAAAGGAATTCAATTTTATAATAAATATAATTGAATTACAAGGACTCAGGCATCAACTAATTCCCTTTTCTTACGGAAAACCCTTCCTCTGCTGCTAGAACAACTTTTCAGAGTTATGACGAAAATATTTGATGAGTATATCTCAAATAGCAATCGAAAGACGACAAATGAGTGTGACATGAATATAGTTTAGCTAGATAAATTAATATTCCTCTTATTTCGATATCCGTATCTCGAAATGACGACTTCAATTGGTTTTTTTAGTCATAATATGAAAAATGTATCCAAAAATTTCTTTAGTTTTGCGATATCTTCAAAAGAAATAAAATTAAAATCAAATCTAATACTTTCGCGTGATTGTTTGACCAAAAGGCGGTTTATTGTATTCATAATTGCATCAAAATGTTCATATTTATAGGAATTAAATCAACAATTCAAATAGTAATTCTTAATGTTCTCCAGATTCGTTATATACATTAAAACAGCTAATAATATTACCACACAGAGCACTATGTTGTGTTTGTTATGTTCGCTATGCCATTAATTTACAGAATATGTTCGATACGTATAACACATTTGCGGTATAAATAAATGAAAAAAAGCAGTGCCTCTTAAGGAGCTGCAGCTCTGAAAGTAGGTCTCCCAAAAAAGATCAAAATAATTTGGAACTGAATATTACTTTACCTATTAACTTCCGAATATAATGATCAAAAAATAATTTTATTAGTAGGCTTTTAGACAGAAGACGATGCTATTAAATTTTAATTTAAGTTTTTTTAATGTGAATATTTTCACCGTTTGGTCAGAATTATCGACAAAATTGTAGTAAACATACTCTTTCAAGGGCTGTTTCTTAAGGGCTATGGTAAGAAATTAACACAATACGCATTCGCTAAAAGTACATTGGGGATGTAAATCTCTTGTGTTTCCCAAGGAGCTTTGGTCAACTAACCGTCAAAGCTACCAGTTCCTTTTTAAATTCTTGGCACGTCTTGCTGTGAAGACACCCTCTCAAGGTCATATAGGTGCAAATTATTCATACTTTTCTTTATTATTCGTTCAGTAAACACATCAAGCATTTTGAATGTTAAAATTTTCACAAGGAATAATGAACATTAATTATCTAAACACAATCGCGCATTAGCTTTGGCGTAAAAAATAGATGTATTTGATAACCTCTATGTAATACAGTACCTTTAAACAAATCATGGACTAATCTTAATTAATAAGTATTTCAAACAATAGTAAACACTAAAATTATACATTTTATTTTGAAATTTACCTCGTAATCTTCACACAATAATATTTTTTAACGCTATGCAAATTGCTCAGTATATTTTTGAGATATAGCAGGTATAGTCTCAGTATATACTTCTGTTAAGGAAAACTGACCTTAATAAGCAATCATTGCACAATAAATTTAAAAGTCACATAAGAAACAATCGACGACAATTAGTTTTAATTTATTTGTTTGCTAGAAATTACAAAAAGACCAGCTGCTAATAGATTAAAATTAAAATAGAACCTAATATTAGAACTGATATTATATAGTCGTAAAGTAGATATTTTATTAGTTGGATTTTATTGAACTTAAAGATGGGTACACAAGTTTTGTTCTATCCTTTGCAATTATTTGATTGCTTTGTAGAACTTAAGATGAATAAGTTATATGAAATTTATTTTTATCAGACATTCAGGTTCATTCAATCTACCTAATCTAATCACATTTGAATCGAAATTTTTTAGTAGATTTAATTTGCCTAACTTAGAACTAGAATTATTAGTTGAAAATTACTTGCCATATTTTTCACATTTAAGGCATGACAATTTTGTATTTCAGGATCGATATGGTTCTAATTTTTATTTATATATTGGTAACACGTCTCTAAATGCTATGCAAGGTGAAATCAGATTTCATTTGCATTGTCTACTACTATTTTTTTTTAAATATATATTGTTTCTAATAATAGAATCTACTTTCTCGCAATCTATAGATCAAATTCTGAAGCTTAATCGATACAAGCTTAAGCTATTTAAAGATTTTGTAAGACATTTTCGTAAACCTTATTATCGAATTAATGATCCAAAATAAAATACGTATATAAGGGTACGCTTCTACATTTAGCGCTTTGTGTTTTAATGAATTATGTTCTGGATTACAGTAACTAAACCAAATATGTCTAAATAAGAGCAGCTGTTGTAAAGCCACCAAAATCAGAAATAAAACCATCTGCCAATTTTATGTAAACATACTGCAAAATTACCGCATTGTGTCAACACCGTATTGAATACAAGCAGTGTGGGAGATATTACCCTGCTTTTCACCCAATTTATTTGTTGCTAAAATTAGATCCACCTTAAATGTGTTTGGATTATGTGGGGTTTTCAACAAACCTGATTACCTACGTTAAATTGGTATGGCGTATGTAACAGAAACCTTAACATTTATCAGTCCAGAATACATGCAAAACATTTAAAGCTGCGTATAATACGACCACTAGCATGTTAAGTACAACTGTTTATATTTCAAATTCCAGGTATTTAACGTGGCTGAGCATTTTTATACTTACAATGAACACGAACATATGAAATTTATCCAAGTCCAAGTTTTAACAAAGCTGTTAAAGGCATTTGGTTATACCGTGAAATTGTTGGATTTTGTTGGAACATTGTCTTCATCTATTTATTCATTCACAATATTGGACATGCAACAGGCTGAGTAAATTTTTTATAAACATATACGCACAACCATACATTATAAGAAAATTAAGTTAGCTTACAAGAAAATGTCACAGATTAAAAAAAAACAGTTCATTTTAAAGCCTCCAATGGTTAAAAAAATCTGCTATTTCTTATAATGAAACCTAACATTCTACTGCATTTTGCAAAAATACAATCTAAATCACAATTAAAATCATTCTCTTATCGAAAATAATTTTTTAACTTTAATTTCAGATAGGTACCCAGTTCATTTGACTAAGATTGAAGTCAAAAGAATACCTATTAATATTCTTACAATTAGTAAAACAAACAAACATTTATTAATGTTAAGAAATATTAATTCATTGAACAATACTCAAAGGCTCCATCAAGATCTGTTTGAACTAAAGAACAATCGGCTATAATATTTAATACAGAAAATATTTTTAAATCAGCGGTATATATTAAATAAAAATTTACTGTGCTGAAAAGCTGAGTGCACGTCACTGAGGTAGACAGCAAAATGTAGCGGTCTCAAATGGGAGCCCTGAGGCACATCAAACATATCTAGAGCAACATTTGGAAAAAGTAAAGAAAATACTTAACTGATTTACTCACCAGAAATTCAGTATTTCTTTTTTAAATGGGAGTATACTATACTTATGCAATTTCTCACTTTTTTGCAACTATTTTGCAGTTATAATAATATTTTATAACAAGCTAAATTTGTTTCGAATAATAAAGGTAGATATGACAAAAAGTAAATACAATAAACTGTGTTATTGTTATTGCTCTCTTTAATGCGAAGTTAAGCAAATTCGACAATAAATTTTCACCAAGTAACTAGAATAAATGAGAGGCATCCCCTCCTATGTCCCTGTCAAATTCTTCAGCTGCACGATGTAAAAAAATAGGCATTTTTGAATTAGGTTACCGAAAAACTTTTTGTCGGCATTGTAGCACATTACTTTTTGCTAAAACTACCTAGTTAATAAAAATACAGTTGGTGTATGCACTTATAAATTAAAAATAAACGTTAAATAAACAGAACAAGTACCTCTTAACGTCATTGTTGAATGTTAACGATATTGCATGGACTAGAACCACTCCGACAGTCATCCAAATAAAAATTCGATCTCATCGAGAATTAATGACAAGACACTTCGCAAAATCGTTAAACCAGAAATTCGGTGTCGGAAGACGTTATACTTAAATACGCATGGATGCTCTTAAACGTTCAATTACAAAAACGAGAGGAGCAATTTAACGAAAAAATAGTGTTTAAGGCACCGCGCCGAGGTAAATTTGCAAAATAATAATTTAAGTATGACACATAACGAGTCGTTTTGTTTTCGTTTTCACGTTTTATTAACTTTCCCAAACTGAAATTGACACAATTCGTATTAAGACTAACTGTGTTGAAAAAAGTCAACATGACGTTCGACTTATACATTGTATGACACTAAACTCAATCCATCAATCAAAATTAGGGTCAGTGACAGTAACGTATTTGTAAAAAGCAAAATTTCACATCATTGTGAACGTTAATAATGTTTGCTATTCATTAGATCTAATTTAAATTAATTTGTCTGCACGTTTTTTAATACTTAAGGTGGCATTAAAGAGAACAATGTTCAAATGGTCTTTGATTCCTTTTTAATGAATATGCCTTTGAGTCGAGTAGACTAAATATACAATAGATGAGACCACTGGTTTTTATGTTGGGTAGATACACTTTTACTGTCGTTTTATTGTCTACTTTAATCAACTTTCGAATGGCTAGGGCCAAAACCTATAACTTGTCAATGGAATAATCACTCGATTAACTCCAGTCACTCATAATTATTGACACGACAATGTGTTCAATAATTGGTTAATCGGTAAAAAAATTTAAAGGAAGCATTGGTTCATTAACATTAAGATCGCCGTGTTAATGACAGCGATTAGTTAGCACCTAACAATTTGCAAGCAGCAGCTGTCTACTTATTTTTTCCAACTTTTCCTTGCCTTAATACAGGTTTGTCGTCGGTAAATCAGGTAATCAACAGCTTAGCGGGCAAAGAGGGATATATTTTACAGCACTTTATTCGTAGCGTTAATAGCAAAAGTGAATGTTACTTTGTTACTTAGAGGCATCATTTTTTTGTGTTTATTTAAATAAATGGGAACAGGTGTGAAGATATTTTAACTTGATAAAGTGTTCTTTTACGTCCAGCTTTGCATAATAAGGCGGAATTGAACCACAAAGAGCAGAAATAACTTTGCGGTTTGTTTTATGCGCAATTAGTACCGCTGCTTATAAAGGGGGTCTTTTTGTCGGAACCGCTGCGGTACGGCTTCGTACCTACTTCGATTTTTCAATATCATCTGATTTCACAATGGACCAAAATATTTAGATGAGTTGATTTTTATAGCTAACTGTGAATTATTTTTGTTACGTAACCTATATTCATAAATAAAAATGTACAATCTCGAAACTAGAATTGCTAGAGACTGTTAAGTTATTTTTTGAAGCCTTTGTCTACGAAATCCACAGAGATACGGTTTAATTTGAATGACATCATTGAGTGAATTAGCTTGATTTAGTCGGCAACTTTAAACTTAAAAGTTTTACTTTTATATTTAAATGTAATGGAAACGTACTTATACTTCTCTATACTTTTAACCTTCAAATTTAGAAATTTTGAAGGAAAAATTTGTTGATATTTTCCTAATCTTCTATAGAGCAAATAAATTTAGATAATGGTTTTGAAATATGAAATCGTAATGGAATATTGTTGTATCCACCAACATACAGAATGTTATAAACATTATGTACATTATAAACAATGCTTCTAAGGTACATAATGACAAGCTATGTTAAGAGGAAAATATTAATAACTTGCGATTTTTATATTTCTTGAAAAAAACATGTTAATGTTTCAAATGTCAGGTCTTCCGTGACTTTATTTTAGGTTATACAATTCGCTATATAATTTCTATAAAAAATGTCATACAAATATAGGTTCAATTTTCCATAACTACTCAACAAAAGTTGCTGTTATTTTTCAGAAAAATCAGATTTATTTTGAAAAATAAACAGTTATTGATGGGGAAATGGAGTCTCCAAATAAGCAAGGAATGTAGGAGTACCACAAAATTTGGGTACTAACTAGAGATTTCAGCTCTTATCATTGACAGTACGTGGGTACAAATATTGCAACATTAAGATGCTCAACAGGGTCTTCAGTTTTGTCAATGGATTTTGCACCAATATACCCAATATAATAATTTCAATTCCAAAGCTTTATGGTTTGATGAAATATACTTAATGCCATAATAATTTCCATAATGATAATATTTGGATCAGAGATAATCTTTTAATCATGCTCACCAAGACTTAAACCCTGCAATTTTTGTTTAGGGGTCACTCGAAGGAACTCGTACAGGAAGTTGAAATAATCTGATATAAACCAATTACAGCCAAAAATTATGTCGAATGGTGCGCAATTTCAAAATTGGCATTTTAATTATTCATAAAAAGCTCTCCTGTTATATCATATGATGGCACAGCTAAGCACTTGAACCCTCTAAATATGCACCAGCTATTCATAGTGGCCTAAAAATACACCCGAGGTCGTTATACCAGAATGCGAGTGGAATTTAGTTTTCGTTCGAATACGAACTTAGAAAATAGCAACCTTTGCAGGTACTGCGAAACTATTTGGCTGCAAATGTCGGAAAGCGGTGCTAATGCATTGTAATGGATATATTGAGGCACAGCACAAGATAAACAGAAATTGTTAAGACAATCCTGCACTCAAACAATAAATACGTTAATATTTGGCATAATGGGGCACACCTAACTAAATACTAATTAAGGTTAAATTCTGATGTTAGTCAGGGAGTGCCATGCAAATAGGTACCCAAGAGGATATTCTCCTAGGCAAATATAAAATAGTAAGGTCGTCAACATGGAAAATAAAAATACTGTAATCAACAAGATGCACGCACTAAAGTGTGTGTAACTATTTGTTTTATTTTATTATTCTAAACTGGAAGGTAATTTATTCTTCTGTTCCATACAAACATAGGTTCCAGACTGAAAGTGGATAGCCCACACCCCGTGGAAGAACAAATGGGCAAGTAGATTCAAGTACTGACACCTTAAACCTCTTAGCCACCAACTGACATAAAACATATACTTTTGCAGAGGCAGGCATTTCAATTTTTTTGTGAGTGAAATACTATATCCACCAAATCGTCCCCAAAATATTGATATGTAGCTATTATTATTTATAGTTGAATAAACAAAAAAAAAACTGAAAACTGAATAATTATTGTTGGATTCGATCGAAGGAAAATCAATCTCAATTATTTGAGCTCTATGATACATGTTGATGGGTTACATAGAAGATGTTAAAAATAGTTCCTTATTTAATAGATACTTAATTATTATATTATATTATATATTCAGTTAAATGGATTGATACACCAATTACCTATGTATTGACTCAATTAGACTTCTTTTTAAATTATTGAAACCAAGCATAGCTTCATATTCTGAAAATGTAGGTTCAAGTAGGTTTTCCTCTCTCTCCAATTTAAAATTATTTAAAAATATACTTAAAAAAAACTAATAGGACTGACATAAGTGTTCAATCTTTCTGTTTATTTGTCTATATCCAGTTAAGCTCATTTCATAAAAAGTTATAAAAATGCGTTTCATAAGCTTATTTGTAAAAAGCACTACCTCAATAAATGCTGAACTAAACAGATTCCTAATATTATCCAAAAACAGGTACACATTTTGTATGTCACAATCTAGCCAGCTCTAGACCCAAAATGTCTTATAATTTGCGTATGTTGCATTATACTGTCTTATTATTCTAGGCTTTAGTTATTATAAAAACTAATTTACCTACCTTTCAATAATAGATATTCCTATATGAGTCAATTTAACTGCTTAGAATTAATTTTCATAAACTGGCAACCATAAAATATGTTGTTATTGCAATTTTTTGTGTTACTATATGGATAGTCACTTTAATAAAGTACTATTTTACTAGATGATTTCTACAAAATCAACTACAATATGCAAAGTAAACTTGTAAATAATTTTGTCTATGCTTTGCCACACTTAAAATGTTCAGTCATAGGTCGAACAAGTAAACAATACATGCAAATCACCTTGAATGATTATACTTAAAGTATGCATACGCATAGGCCTGACCTAAGTAGTTTGAAACAATGTAATATTTCTTAGAAAGCTTACAACTTATTGTGTCTTATATTTTACGTGAAGAATAAAAAATACATGCGGTTGACAGTTAATTAAATTCAGTTTTAAGAAATTTTAACATTTTGAGTTCATAAAATTGTTGTGATGTAAATTTACATTAGTAAATAAATAAGTCGTCGACCACATATATTAATTACATTATGTAAAATGTAAATATGTAAATGGCATATTTTTTACGCAACGGAAATAATTGATGGAACAAAATGTTCGTTATGGACTAGTACTATTAACCCAATATAGGTGAATTTATAGCTTTAAACTCTTTCTTTAAAGTAAAAGGAGAAGATTTAATCTTTTGCCAATGAAAAAATAGAAATGTAAACCGCCAATTGACTATAAGTATATCTGGAAAATATTTTTACAAGAACTTTTTTTTGTTCTTTGAAGAAGATTGACTGATTGTGCAAGTTTGAGAGGTTTATGAAAATATTATGTTTTAAGATCCTTACAGTTTCTGCTTCTGAATGAACTCGTATACCTTGTGAACAATCAATTCATCTTTTTATAAACATATAACCATCGTTGTTAAATATCTTTGGAATCTTTTTTTTTCACTTGAACTTCAGCAACTTTAACAGAGTGTAAAAACTAGATAAACATTTCAGGAATAAATTTGAATATGTGACATTGTATCCCTTCATCTAGCGACAATAGGTATTGACAACAAATTTTATACAATATAAAGCAGTTTGAATTAGTTTTGAAATTTTGTAGTCTAAAAAATTTATATCCAATGCTTTGTTAAAACCATATATTATACGAATTCATATTTTTTAATGTCGTGTATTGATTTTGATTTCATAAAATAGTTAATTATCTAATAATCTGCACATACATACTTCAAATGAGAATTTGTTAAAATAAAAAAAGTATTGAAATTTGAACAAATTTTTTTAGAAAGTCTCTGGCATTAATAGCCAGTTCGGTAGTTTCTTAACTTATTTTTGCCTTAATCTTGGAAACTATTTTCAACAAATATTACATAAGAAAATTTCACTCTTTGTTAGTTTGTTCCATTAACTCTTAAACAAGCATGGCATTTAGAATCCCCTGTAAGGGTGAGTGATATATCTAAATTTTGCAATCTCCTGCCGCTAATCTTACTTTACGTTGTTCACATTAATATAACCAGATGGAGGAATCTTTTTCAACACTTTCTACTTATATAATAGAAATTCTACTAGCAGACAGTCAGAAAATTGTGGCGGAGGTTCTTCAACATTTAGTGTTCTAAAATATATCACGTCAACATTATAAATTACATGGGTTATCTCATTTCTCTTTTTCGTACATGAATATTCCTTTACTTGTAACTGCTATTCTACTAAATTATTTTATTATGTTTTGCTTTCATCGGACATTAAATACAATAAAAGGTTCAGAATTTTTCAAAATTCCTTTTTTTTGGCATATGGGGTTATTTAGCTAATAATATATCGTTCGAAAAATATCTCCTGGTATTTATTTAATTAAAAGTTCAGTAAAATGATTATTTTTCAATTAAATACCAATTACTTTATAATATATTTCGAATACTTAATAAGACCGTATGCCTAGAATCAATTTGCTATGACAATTTCTACAGCAAAGACCAAAGTCCTTAATTGGAATGATTATTACATAATCTTCCAAAAAAATACAACGAATTTCCTTAAGTATATCTTAAATGTAATGCATCGAAGACAGACAGACATTGATAGGTGATACCGTTACAGAGTAGAACTCCAAATATGGAGCACAGAGCACTGAAAGTGATTTCACAGAAAGCACCTTGAATGACACTATCGGACATCTACGTCGATCAGAGGACTTTAGATCCATTTATTGACAGGTTGTGTGGAATTATTGGACTTACTTTTTACTATACATAATCCTTTACTTTTAGTCAGCGTTAGCGTATTTACAGTAACAATTTTTAAACGGTTAAAGAAACAGTAAATATAATTGTTTAAGTAAATAATGGTGAGATTTGGAGAGATTAATATTCACTGTGAAGAAGTCAATGCTCTGCTAGGAATTTTTTATACTAACGCGGAGGCTGTTAAGAGAGACAAAATGATATTTCAAATATTAACCACGTTTTTCCGTTTAACCATTTTGACTCAAAAAAGTGTCAAGTAACCGAACAAGAAAATATCAGTACACTAAATTAATAACACCTTTCTACAGTAAGCTAATTTATTAGTCAAATTTGGGGCAACCACTTAAAATACCAAGGTTTCTTCGCGTTGTGATGCCGTGGTTTATATACCTGGTCGTCGCCAATTACGGACCAGGGGCCTTCGACATGCTCTTGTTCTAGGCTCTAGGGGGCAACCAACCACAACTTATATCTAGCTCGCTTTATTGGATCAAAAATTGATAAATGTTAAAAGGTGTTTTCCCTTTGGAAGAATATCAGTAGTACCGAACAGTTGCGCGACGATTTCTATTCACCGAATATGGTTAGTTTAAAAAACTTACGTAACCAGATTTAAAATCTGCAAAGATTCTTGCGGTTGCCTACGTTTCTGGCAATGTAAGTAGATCATTATCTAGTGCTGCGCGCTGAACAATGAATTATTCATTAAAGTACTACTGACTTTTGCTTTTTAATGATTCCGTCAAGGTCAGAGGACTGAATGATGAACTTTTTGGTACTAACCAGCGACATTCTCGACTATGAGAAAAGAAAAGGTAACGATATTTGTGTCCCGTAGCTGGTTAGCGTTACTTTGTCAAACTAATTTACGGTAATTAAGGTGAATAAATTATCGACTTAGGACGTCACAGTTTTTCAGAGTAAATAAACATGCTTATGAGCAGGTACTTATTTTTGTAAACTATGAAGGCCAGTTAAAATAGTTTTGGTCGATACACAGATCTGAGTATAGTAGAAAATTTATACCTTTGATTATTTTTTAAATGATAATTGTAGTTTCTATTCTGTTCTGTAGTTTCTTAAATCTTCATTCAATTTCCTATTTCTGTTTGTAGTGTTTAGAAATGCAAAGTTTGTAAATAATCGCTTTTGTCAGACTCAGAAGATGCTATAAACATAAAAAATATATCTGACCCATGTTAATTTTGATTAATAGTTGATATCATTAAAACTCTTATACTCTCTCTCAATACGACTGCTAAAAATTGGATTATATCATTGAAAATAAGTCTAAATATTCATTTATATGTAACAATTAATAAGTTACATTAAAAGAATATAGATTTATATTTTTCCTTTACTAACTATTGTTATGTTTTTCAATAATAATATTTCCAGGATTATTACTGCTAGTACTTTGTCGCAAGATAGAGAAATTATTGAATGCATATTCAGTCTCACCTAAAAATTAGAACAATTCGGTGTGAATCCACTGAAATTTTGAATTACGTAACCTGGTTATGAAAATATTTGTTCTGCAAATATTTAAGACTGTAATATGTTGCACCATTTGTATGCGTTTGTATATTTATAGTCAGCAAAAATATTTGCATACAAATATGGTTTAACAACCTTATAATAATACAAGGCACTGTTGGAGGCTTGATATTCAGAATTTTTGCATTTACTTAAGCAGAAATAAATTTATTAATAGGCACATTGGCGTTATATGTTTTTATTAGGAATATAAAAAATGTTTCATTAATTTTTGTTTAGGAAGAAATAGATTTTTATTTAAACTCCAAGCAAATGCATCTTCATATGTACATTTATATAAATTTAAAATTATCTGATATCTTTCCATTTTATGCCTTTAATTATGTTCTCTATTATTCTTACGCGTTGATTGTCATGTTTCTATATTTTAAAAGAAAAAGATACTCAAAAATTAAAAAAGTTATAACCTAAAGTCATGAAAATATTACTATCGGAGAAAATTGACAGACTCGAAGACAAACGAGATCCAAATAAAGAGTAGAAGCAAATGGGACTCGACATGTACTGAAAAATGATGGCAGATATGATTTACAAACTGGATAGATGTGATGTACAGTAGGATGACTCAAAAACATATAGTAAAATACGAGCTTAAGTATGTAGTTGAACTGAGATTCAGGTGACAAAGGAAACAGAACAAAGAACAGAAAATATTCAAAACACGTAAACCTATCTATTTCTCGACAATCAGGCTGCAACAAAAATCTTCGATGTTCTAAACTTATTTGGTACTATAATTGTTAATTGAACTTTCAAACACCAACAGAGTCAGGCTGTCTTGGGTGCTAGGGTTTAGGGACAAAGGAAAGGAAAATGAACTTGCAAAAATAGATCTGTAGTAGCATTTCTAGAACTAGAGACAAATTTTGGCATTGCTTATGGTTTCTTTTAGAAGGACACCTTGACTTGGGCACTCGGAAGCAGGGAAAGCCATATGGAGGAAATATTATTATTTTTCTACAGGAAGGAAAATCTGATGTGAACAACATTAGGCTCAGAGAAAAAGCAAGATTGAATAGAACATTGCCGATTGGAAAGCCCCTCAACGACATAAAATTAGTAGAAAAGTCAGTCTATTGAGGATGGAACTAGAAAGAAGAGTCTGCATTGCACATTTTGAGAAAGAGAGATTCAGGTTCTTTGGGAAATTTCTTCGCAACGAGGAGTCTATAGAAGAGCTTTGAATTTAATTTAATTGAATAAATAAACAGTGGGAAGTGCAATAGGTCAGAAATCATCGCAGTGCTTTGAGCCTTAACAGCATAAGGCTGGGAAGGACAAAAACAGGCACGAGATACTTGCATCAACATTTTTAGCTATACAATATGAATGAAACTCGTTGATTAAGGTAACCGTAACGTTTTCAGTAATGTTATATAACAAAATAATAATCACTTATGTAAATGGTTGATCCTGTTACATGTTAATATTTTAATATTTATTCCTTCCGAATGTCTGGGAGGCCTATAAATCATGTTATATGGTACGTAACTATCAACTTGGAAGTTGCATTTGAAATGCAAAATGTCAAACTATTATTAATCTCCAGAGCACACTCTGCATATCTATGAATAGATAATGTGACGATAAAACATGGGTTGTTTGTTGTAAAATAACTAAGAACAATAGCAATCATACGTTATAATGGCAAGCAGAAATGCAGTAACAATATGATCAATTGTGTTATAAAAGATAATAGTGTTTATATATAGAAATATCATGTGACAAGCACATACTGCGAATGTTAGGAATCGTTGAGTGGTATATTAGAAATAACCTTGATGTGTATGACAAATTAATTGATTTGGATATAGTTTGCGTACTAGATACAAAATTGCCGATAAAAGCATTTCATTAGCTAATTGTATGGTAATGGCAATTTTATTGACTGCAGGAATTATAAACATTTCTTCTGTTACTCAGTTCCCAAGGTTCAAAATGTTTTGTTTGATTTTTTTTTGTTCTTAAAAAACATTCTGCTATGTTCTTTCTTTCACATTGTGAAATTCAAACTGTAACAACACAGATTATTTCAGAGATTATGCGATGTAATTCAGGAAAATAATGGAAAATCATGTGAACGTGGTTCAAAAAAACATTTTTAACAGCTAGATTAGTCGAAAAATAATTGTTCCCCACAAAATTAGATCGAATACTCATTCTTCTTAGTATCGGCAGTTCTGAATTTACTCCAAAGTGTATTCTATAGAAATGAAATAAAATAATCCTTTCCAGAATGTGTTAATAGATTTTTTGGTTCTTAAATAGGACCAATAAAGTTTTTTGAAATTGTTCTAGTTCATTTTTAAACATATATTTCATTTAAAGTGTTATTATTTTAATGTATTCTTGTGTGGTATATACAGGTTCGGAAAGTCCCCATGGTTCATCGGCCGTTACGTAAGAGCGATAAAGTAAGTCATAGAAATCCGTGCGATAGAGAAGGATGGCTATAATGAAGGCGTCTCATAGTTACCGCCCGTTTTGCCCTTCCACAAATAAGATCCACTTCCACTTGTAATTCAGCGACCGGTGGCCATCTTTGTTTTCGTCGTTTGGCTTTTCTTTAATATATGTCACTACTTACAATTTCGACTTCGGTATACCGATATGTTAATACAATCCATTAACGGAGAGCAGCACAACGCGTAACAAAGAAAACTTTTTACAGTAGCTAGTAGATACCTCTGTTTGTAAATCTAGTGACCTTGTTTCCCCTACTGAGAAGTTATTCAAATGGAGTATAGTGCCCAGGTGCATTTAAAGTTCATTTAGTTGTTATTTAAGTATACCTTTTAAAATGACTTAAAAATCCCAAGAAATAAAGCAAAATTCCCTATTTCCCCTATTCCAAGAAAATCTGTAGATCTGGATCACTCTTTCTAGGGCTCTAAGGTGAGACTTAGACAAATTGTGCTACCCTCTGTTAACGGATGTATTAACATATCGGAATACGAAGTGGGAATTGTATAAGTAGTGACATGTATTACAGAAAAGGGAAACGATGAAAACAAAGATGACCACCGGTCGCTGAATTATAAGTGGAAGTATTATTTGTGGTAGGGCGAAACGGGCGGTGACTATGAGGCGCCTTCATTATATCAATCCTTCTCTATCGCACGGATTTCTATGACTTACTTTATCGCTCTCACGTAACGGTCGATGAACCATGGGGACTTTCCGACCCTGTATAACCAGCAAGTTAAAATTCCATTTTCCGATGTGATATTAATTTAAAATCTCTTTACGAGTCACAACTACTGTTACTTTTCACCCTATTGCGAAAATTACTTTCAAGACCTCTGAATTGAAATCCATAGTTACCATTTAGCAACTTTTATGTAAAAGTGGCTTTAAAGATAGGGATATGATTTTGAGGGGGTTACGATAAATTTAAAATAATTTAAACATTCTGGTGATTGACTCTTTGATAGTATTTGACATTGTCTGCATTAGTTGGGATTTGACGAAGTAAGGAGAAGAACATTGTTAATGCTGTTGCATAGGTAGAGATGGTGATCGAACGGACCATTGCATTAATAAATTCTTCTAATTATTGAAAAATTACATTGAATTTTTTGATTTGTCTACATATTATTCATTAAAGACTGACTCTTAATTTTTGCAGGATCCTAGATCCTCTGGAAGCTATCGTAGGAAAAAGTTATCCTTTTCGCTTTGGGAATCGTTTCAAAAATTTACCGTAAAGTCGCTGTCACACTGAGCAGACTTATAATCGTGAAACTGACACCTACAGATTTATTCCGCATAAAAATAACTTTCGTCTGCATCTCGACTCACGAATTTCTGACATGTTTTACATTTTTGTCCATTGTTCATTCCTTTTGTATATCTAACATAGATCAGTTGGAAAAAGCAGCATTTGGACTTTGTTTTGTATTTCGCGAGACACGAACACCGCTTCGCGATCTTCGCGACCGCGGGATTAAGTGTATGCAAAGAAGATAAAGAATTTTTGCCATTACCGTTCGTTGGATATTTGAGTTTCTAGTTATGAAATTTTTATTGCTAGTCATCTTCCAAATAGCGAACCTTTGTGAAACTAAATGTGGGTCAATGCAAATGCAGAGGTTTCTACTACAAAATTATGCGGCATTAATATATTCATAGCTTAAGATTAAAGTGATCAGCATAATCGTAACTCATTTCATTTTCATTCTGTTCGTTTCGTACGAGTTTTCATACTTTGCATTTATCCTTGCACAGTTATGTTTCTCTTATCTTTTGAATATATTATTTATAATGCTTCTTTGTGATTATCTTATTGCATTATATTACATTAATACATCTGGTATTGTTTGCAGAAATAGAGTAAAATTGAATATATCTTCTTCCTGACCACTTTCACAAGGAATATTTTATTAAAAAATACGTAGCCGGATTTTTTACTTGTTCTGGTATCATATTTTATATTTTTTTTTGTTTAAAATTGGTATTTTTACAAATAAGTAATTTATTTTTTTAATTCATTCATTAAATCATTATTTTGAGCAGATCTACATAAAATTGACTAACCTTCCAATAGTTGTAATCAAATTTGAATCGTTCTAAGTTAACACAAAGTACCTTTAAGCTAAGGAACTTTCAAATAGTCCTTACATTTTTTCGTAGTTTATTATCCTTGAGAAGCTGAAAATTTTATGGCTTCATATTTAACTCCTTTCATTTGTTTGTGCGGCTTGTATACAATCTGCTGTTAGAAGCATCGGGCAAAATCAATTAGAAATATTGTAGTCGTCCGTGATAATGCTTCCTGGAAACGCGAGCTTGTTTATATTCTACATGGCGATTATGTGAATGAAGTATTATTATTAAAATATGTCGAACAAAGAAACTTAGTTTTACAGATTGCAATTCTATATGAAGTTGTTATGAAGTATTATGTTTATGCGCTAGGTTGGACTTTTAACCTCTGCGGGACTGTTTCCGGACAAATAATTACGGTCATTAATAAATCAAAGAAATGTTTGTTGCACACTTCACGTCGACCTATAGTCGCATATAATCTATTTTATTACTATTTCATGCCGTGCAGTCTACGCGATTTATATAAAAAAAAAAAACATTTACGATCTTGCGAAACGTTTATTTGTCTTTACTCTCTCTTCCGTCATAAACTGATTTTTCTAAACGCTCGCATACAAAAAAGGTGTAGAAGAAACATTTCACAATCCATTGTTACATATTGTGAGAATGTCATCTATTTTTTACTTGAAAATCTCACAAATAGAAGAATTCTTAAGTACGTTTGTTTTGGAAATAGCAAAATACACAAGTGCTTTAAAACCAGTTTGAAAACCTGGAATAATAAAATTAATATTTCTTAAAATATCTGGATGATCTGTTTTTGTAGATAAATGCTTGAACAAGTAAGTATGAACGTAGTAAAAATTACAAAATATAAAGTAAGAGTAAAATGTTTAGAATTTCTTATAATAAAACCCGAAATATAGTACCTATATTATATACACGTATTGCGTGCTCATTATAACGGAAAAAAAAAACAATTTTGTGTCAAAGTTTGCACCTAAATCATTATAACATCTAATAGTATCATTTATACTTATATAATGGGAATATGTAGTTTTCTTTGTAAAGCTCATAACATTACAGTTAGATATACTTAATGTCAACTTGTTTTTTTTACACCATAAATTATTCTCTGACACTGCTTGCTACAAAGTATAACAGTCTTGAATGGGTCTAAAAGATGCAAATAGTTTTAGGTCATCAGCAGATAGCAGTAACAATATATCATTTATAAATATAATTAATAACATGGGTCCAAGTACTGATCCCTGCGGAACACTTGAGGTCACTAGTACGTCAACTGATATATAACTGCGATACTGAACATTTAGAACTCTACTACTTAAATATGAACTAAAAAATGTAAGAAAAAAATTTTAAATGCTTTTAAGGTCCGTATAAACAATATCAAAAGTAAATAGTATCAATTGCTAGTGGCATTTGGGTTTGTCGTAGTAGTTCGTTTAGAACTATGACAAATTTGCTTTTGCATGGAGACAGAGAATCTTACAAATTATCATTTTTTACAATTTTCCACAGCTACAAAGAATAACTAGGTATTGTTCTATGATAAATTAAAAATAATACTGTGGCAAAAAAGAACATGGGTCTGAACCAAAAACCAGGAATAGCGTCAGGACCTGTCGTTAATTTATTTTAATTGTTTTTAGTGTGTTGTCCTGCTCTGAAATTTATTTTAAGTAAAATTACATCACTCATAACATCTGGTTCAGATCAATCGAGAGTAGATGATTCTGTTCATCATTAATAGATTGGTTATGATATTTCATCGAGTAAGGTAAACTAGAGCTATATAAATATAGAAAGTACACTTTCAATTACACATGATTTTATACAACAACAACAAAAAAATATGCCACAGTGTGTGTTGTGAGTATCAGTACTTTTACCGGCTGTACTAAATATTACTGATGCAGGTAATGTAATTAATATCGACTCAAATTTGAAATGAAGTGTTTGAAACTGTATCATTTTGCAATTTCATAAATTAAATTAAGTCATTTACATCTGTCTCCAGTTCAACTTAAAAAAACAAGAATCGAAACTGACCCTAATAAATATGTGACAACCGAAGTGACAGCTGTATGAATTTCGCCCACTGCTACTGGGTGTGTAACAATATTCCGAAGCGGCAAAGATATTCATGTATTTCACACGCAAGACCAAAAGAGACATTGCCCGAAGACGAATGTCCGTGAAATATATCGCGAAGGAACCTTAGCATGTAGAAACCGAACACGGTAACAAAATTGTAAGAGCGTACTTCACATTTGTAACAATACATTTTCAGCTTGACCGTGTCACGATGGCGCCTATGCAGGAAAAGAAATAGACAAAAGCACTGACATACAGTTATTGTACCGACTCAACTGGGAAACACAGTTATTTACGGCAGATATCTGTATCTTTATAAGGACATATAATGTTGTTCTATGATCCCAGATGACTTCGTAGTTTTATTAACAGTTCAAACTTAGCAGAGTAGAAAGCAATAAATAGCTGATATTATACATTTCAGTCCTGACGGTACAATGTTAGTTCGTTAGTAAGTCATTAAAATGTTTTAGAATAAATTATGTGGGCAGATTTACATAATTTTCATGTACAGGATGATGCACGAGTTGCGAAGTTTATGAAACAGAGATACAGTAAAAACATTGCGAATATTTCAAATTCCTAAACTTAATATAAAATAATTTTTCTTTTCTAAACTATTTTGTTTTTGTTTCAGGTAAGCTAAGCTATTCCAGTGATGACGCAGTGAGAATTTAAAAAAAAAGGTAATTACAAAAATATTAACAAAGTTTTTTGGTATTTTAAATTTAAGCAATATAATTGATGACATGATTAATATGAATATAACGAAGTAACATAGCTAGACAACCTCTATCTCTAAGGCATAATTTCAGTCAATTTTAAAATTATTTCGTTAAGAAAGAACTACATAAATAATAAGGATCGGATGGCAAATTCTGAAACATTTTTTTTTTAGTTTGATATCTTATTAATGCTATTTTGGTTGACTAAGTAACAACTATAGTAATTAATAAAACAAAAGAAATAATTAAAAAGCTCAATTTTTATTGCATTTATTGTTTTGCATATTTTGAAAATCAATACTTAATTGCGCAATTTCTTAAACTTAAAAATAAGTTTTGAGAAGCATTAGAAATTGAAGTAGATTTTCGATTCTTTCCTACAAACAAATACAAGAGGTCTGTTCCAACAAGAGTCAGGGATTGGTTTCAAACCGTCAGAAATGTGCATCCAACTAATTCTTGTGATATATTCACTGAAGACACATTTAGAATTTAGTTGGCCAAACATTTCGAACGGTTGGGAACCAATCCCTGACTCTTGTTGGAACATACCTAAGGTGTCCCTGAACAGTATGGACAACGCTTGACCACAGGTTCCTTGTATGGAAATAAAACTGTTTAGCCTAACTTAACCTATTATATACAGAAATGCACGCCTACTGAGATATAGTCTTCTAAATATGGAACAGATATCTTAGTATTTTTTTTTAAATAATAGGTATGAAAACTATTTTTCTTAGAAATTTCAAATTTGATATACATATTTTTTTATATAAAGGCAATGTATATATATAATTTGATGAGAATACATATGAATACAAATTATAAGACGTTTTACTCAGTGACAAAGCAGTAAATTGATATTATTTATTAGAATTTGTATTTTGCAATAAGGTGAATATACTTTGACCGTTACAATAGGATGTTCTCTTCCTAGTGCCTGTGTGCCACTGGCTATCCCGTAATGACGCCAGAATTTGTATTTTTAAAAACAAGTACTATTTTAGAAGATTTTTTGCCTCTTACAAAATTTTGATATCGAGTAAAATTGGCATTTTTTATACATTAAATATTATAAAATCAGTTTACAGATAATTAGATCAATCTAGTATGTAGAGTCAAGCTAAGTGTCATTTCATTTTTGCTTACTTTGTTTTTTAAAATCTTCTTTATTATTGCTGTAATCTACGCTTTCGCTGAACAAACTGATATGTCACTAGTCTTAGGTTATTGTGAAGGAAATTGCCGTGCGAGCGTTCAAACAATATAGAGAGACGACTTCGGGAAACAGGATCTTTTTTACCTGTAACATTAAATCGTGGACAACAACATACGGTTAGAACTATTCAGCTGGAGGAACAAATTTTGGAAAGGGTCGAGGAAATTCCGCAAGTAAATATAAGGCGATTAGCGGCAGAAGTTGGCGTTTCAAAAAATTCCGTTAATAGAGTATTAAAAGACCAGTTATTACATTCTTTCCACCTTCAATCTTTTACCAATAGATCCTCCGTCTTGCTTTCAGTCAAAGTATTCAGGAACTAATGTAGACGATAATATCCACAAAAAATCATGTCTACGGACGAAGCCGCTTTTACTAGAAGGTGAAAATCCACAGGGAATATTTATTATTAATATTTATCTCAATAATAATATAAAATAGCTACCTACACGTCTTATTTATTTGGTTCCTTATTAAGTTACCAATTTATAATAATTTTCTTTAGAAATAGGTACCTGTATTTGGCTGGAAAGTGTCTTTGTTCGGTTCGAGTAAGTTTTCTGTTCCGTATCTCATTGCATCTGACCTTGCTAGACTTGAATTACTTCTAAAGTATTTAAAATCTCATCTTTTCAGGAAACAAAACAGGTTTCTTATTCCACCTTTATCTTACACATATCGCACGGAATCGTAAGAGTTATTTTAAACTACCTGGAAATCAGAGATATGAAATTCGAATAACATAAAATTAAACATTTTACTGAATTTGTGAGTTAACACAATTGAATTTATTTTATTTTAATATTTAAAAAGAAGTAACACTTAATTCTCAAATGCAGAAGAAAATAAAATATCATGTATCTTTAATCAATAATTTTTTATACATAAAATATCAACAATATTTTATTGCGACAAAGACATAATATTAAGTTGTTTATAAACAATTTCTCTGCTACCTCTTATGATACCTACATGATGGAATGGTATGATACTTAATCTTACCAATATTTACATATTTACTGGTACATATTTACAAATATAAATTATACTTACTTTTTTACCTACTCTTTCATAATAATAATATTTTAAGCTACTTTGGTGTTGAGAGTAGGGCTGATATATAAATTTTAGATGTTTTCTTTTCCTTTGATTTTTACAAACACACCTATTGAAATAAATAGAAGTATAATTATTTTTATCTTTAACCAACCCATTTTTTTCAGCATTCTTAATGTAGACGTGGGTTCAAGTCTTTTGAAATAAAATATTGTTGAAGTTTTATTAAGAATTTCATCACATATGAAATCGCCGATAAGCCGGGTTTAGTTTTCAATTTAGTGGGATTTACTGGGCGTAACTTTCGTTTGTGTTATATATTGCAAAATCTGTTTCACCTGCTCGAAACATAATGTCTACATATGGAAAAATTAATTAAAATGTGTTTAAATTCAGTTCGAACAGAATTAAAGTTGAAGGTTGATGTAGATATATCGATTTAAAGTTTTAGTTTGTTTTTTGGTGTATCTGTGATTGAATATTATTTCATGTCTTGTTGACAGATTTATATCAATACTTTTAACAGTACTTTTTTCATTGGACTACAATGTAGCAAGGTTTTGCAGTCCTTCGAACCTAGAGGACGAAATTTCAATAAATGTGATACATTTTAAACAGATTTCAAACTTATATGGGGTGTTAAATCTTGATCGCACTACAGACTGTTAATGAACTTATGTCAAATATCTTTGCAACATATCCGTTATGTCAAAATGAGGTAAATACACGGATTTGTGAGAACTTTTGAGAACTGCTGATTTTCATAGAAGATGTTCGATGTAACCACCATTTGCTTGCACACAAGCTTTAGCGCGACGTATCCAATTCGCTCGCACGCGTTGCAACATTGCCACGTCCTCTCGAATCGTAGTAAGCGCTTGAACACGTTGAATATGAAATGGGTACAACTGAGTTTCTGGTAATGTCCGCCACACAACAGGATGCCAAATATTTACTTGCTGTGCGATATTTGTGGTGCGGGGGCACGTCGTTCAGGTACACTTGACAAGCTCTGTGGGCATTTTCATTTGCTTCGCCATGCATCATAATATTTGCGATTGTTATTTAAATGTATTCTCGAAAAACAGCACAGCAATCACTACAACAGTGTTTTACAAACTTACTTTCGAATACAGTGCGGCTTCATAAGAAACCTACAAACTCGTGAAAAGTGTTATAGAATTTTTTGTAAGTACTAGCCCTGATAAATTGCATGTATTTCAGCAGTTCCAAAACAGTTTTAAACACATTTTTAATTAGCTTTTTTATCTATATCCTTAAACTTCTGATAACTCAGTTTTTGCTTCTTTTCCCCCCTTTAAATTTTTGATATAAGTTCATTAACACCCTGTATAGCTAATATTACGGAATATAACCTGGTCTACCCAAAATTTAATAAAATAACGGCGCAGTGACATCAAGTTACTAAAAAGAATAGTTGTTAAACATTATTATGAAATATATTCTAGTTAAATTTTCAAGGAAACGGTGTTATATAAGGTCATTAGCTGGTGATCATTATCTAGTGACCTAAATCATTAAATATTTAAGCTTTAAAGCTCAACATATATTACAGAGCATGACACTAATTAAAACGGGTCATTTTGAACATTGTGGATCATTTATTTAAGAATTCCTTACAATTCATGTCACAGCTGTTTTGTAATATACTCGTATACAGGTACATTTAAATTAATAAAAACACAAATTAAAATTGCAACATATAGTCAACCTATAACTCTTTATGTCCTGAATTTATGGTATGTTAATTGCAAGCTATCCTAGAGTTAAGAATTCTGATACTTTCAGAAAAACCTGCTTTAAATTTGTCGCTTGTTGTTAATGAAGATTCAAGTGCAACTATTGCGCATTTTCCTAAATGTGTATGGTGTACCTAGATTATATTATTTACGGTAATTAATACATATTAACCATTTTATGTTCACAGTTACACGAAGGTCTCTCTATGTCGTTTTATTTATTGAAACTTTATAATGAATTCAAACAACTTGTCTTACAAAGGTCACCATTGGTTATCACCATGCTGCATCTGTCTCATGTTTGAACATGTTCCACTCCATTCGATTTAGTGAAACACTACTTTTTGCCAAGCTTGAGGAGTTTGCCATTTTTTTTTATATATAATGGTCCTATTTCCTGTCAGTTTTTTTCTCTTGTTGCAAGAGCCTTTAGCAATTCATTTTTATGAAACAATTTCAGTGAATAAATTATTATGAAGTAAACTGAGACTGAGACTTTTTTATGGAGTGTGCAAGATAAATCCTTTTAAAATATTATAATCCAGTAGATTTTCAATCACTGCACGTTTAACTGTCGAGCCATTAAAATACATTTTCTAAGACTAGCACATAAATCCCAATACTTTTACTTTATTAAGACAGAGCAGTAATTACTGTCTATTTTTAAACGATTTCTACTTAAATCAAGAAATACCTGACACTTATTTATTGGAAATATATTGTTAAGCTTCTGTAATGACCTCAATAATTCTCTAGCTGTAATGATGATGTGTTAAAAACTGAAAGAATGTATTTATTTATAGTAAATTATTAATTAACTAAGGAAGAAAATAACCAGAAGAAATTATTATTTGCTTTATATATCAAGTTAACGCTTTTATTTTAAATGAGTTCTTATTCCGAGATATTTCGAAATTGGCTGTCTACGGAATTTGGAACTGGAGCGAGTTTATTTAATTTAGACATATTTCCTTAAGATCAATTTATTAAACATGCTAATACAGTTTTTAAACCAATTCTATATTTAACTGATTTATGTTTCAAATATCCCGACTTTTGTAAATATTAAGATATCAACGTGATCTCAATAAGTGTTGAATTATTGAATGGAATGATTTAAATATTTGATTTCGTATTGTAGAAAGAAAGAATTATTGTTTCAACGACATACTTTACTATTTTCTTTACAAATCAGTCTTTAATTGTTTCAAAGAAGATTCGTATTACTTATTTTGCAGTATACATGGAGGAGAAAATCCATGGTAGTATTCATGAATAAAATCTAAACACACATTTTACATATACCTAACGTATACTATCTTTCAGATGCTGTAAAGCATCATATTATGTAATGATGTTAATCCATATCCACTATTAATTAAGTTTTATTTTTGTGTAATATAATAATATTGTATCTTTATCTATTATGGTTTTATTTTTATACATATTTAAGGCTCATGTTCCTAAAAACTGTGACAAGGAAGTAAAAAGAAATGAAGTTCGGTCAATACATTCAACTGTGTGTGTGTAAATGATATATATACGAGATGAATTATGATTATTTTCCAAGAAAGGTGATACGTGGAAAATGTTATCTTATCATTTTAGGGAGAGAACATCATGAAAAATGAAAATCAGAATATTTATATTATTTTTCTCAAACAACACTTATTCGAAGCCTTGATTATAATAATACAATGTAACAACAATTAATATACATATAATTTTAAAAAATATTGAAAGTAATACTCAAGAAGGATCCTTTTATGTTCAAACATCGAGTGTGCTTCCTTGTCAGTAAAATTTAATATTTTCTTTGACGAAAAGTTTACAAAGCATTCCACATATTACTTCATGCTCGAGAGAGCGTTCGGATCCATGAAATAGACAGTTTCATAACAACATATGAAATTATATTTCAAAGAGCTTTTTAATATTATCAATTTGTTCTTCCATCATTTGTAATCTATTTAGAAATAAATATTAAAAATTGTATAACCGCCATAAAGTTAAGATAGGCTTAAGGTAGGCCTTAGCATATATGTAAGTCTTACATTACAATTTTTACACTTAGCGGTTATGCAGAGTGTTCATAAATGTTTACAAGCCACCAATCACAGTCGTAAAAACACCACATTAAGTTTTGATGTAACCTTGATCTTACTATTCTTCACTATCTATAAAATAGTCACCACTTTCTCCAAGTTTGGTACTTACAACAAATTTGAGTAGGATCCATAATAAAATAGGTTCCTTTGTAGCCTTACGAGATGGCTGAGTTTCATATTGAGTGTAATACATTAAGCATTGAATGAGTTTTCCAGTATGAAAGTAATGGGTGACTTATATTACAATATTTAATTATTATATTTCGAATCATCTCATAAATTCACCTTCTCTTCAAATTTATTAATTAAGTAGGTTACTTCTTCCCTGAAAAACTGACATTTTTTGTATTTGCCAATGAGGATGTCAAAAAATCGTGTGGCTTTTCATATTATTTTTCAAACTATTTATCTGTCTTACTACTTCACATCCTGGTAACGTAGTCTTTTAATAATTTTATATATATTTATTATGCGATTGTGACTATGGTTATTTTTTCGTTGTGACCAATACTATCTAATACATCTACAACTATTAAATACACTAATCGATCGTTCAGAGGATATTATTACAATAAAACTCGAAAAATATATTTAATTATAAGCTTAGTCACTTTTTTCCTTTTCAGTAATTGTATTCTAGCTCCAATTTCTTTGCCATTCACATGCTAATAAAAGGACAGTTACTAGCACGGCCGCCAAATTGGCTGAATTTCAGATCTAGACAAAAACCGGATAATAAATTTACATTTAGTCAAGTAGCCGTGTACCATTTGTTTCCATGGTGACGGAGAATTGTTCGAAAATATCTGGCGGCATACCCGTACGATTGTGCTACATGGCTGAAAGGAACATGTAATGAATTTAAAGTAAATGGCTTTAAAACGCAACATGGCTACCACTTTGTTTTTTTGCACCGGAATAAAGGGGCAGGTTTAATCTAAAGGATATTTGTGCCATCTATAATTGCTTGTGCTGGGAATTTAGGACGGTTTTTATTTATAGGACCGTTCATCGATTGTACACTGATTGTAACGATACCGAGAAAGTATTGTATTGCGTTTTTTTAAGTCTTTGGTGGAATTATGCAGTGTGTCATTTAGCTAAAGATATTATCAAAGATTATTAAATATAAACTTATTAATATTTATTGAACATAAGAGTAACAGTTAGAGGAAAGAATAAAGCAAGTTTGATTTGGAATCGATATACATAAATAGATACGTATTTATAACTGTCTTATTTTAGTAACAAGGTTGTTATTAAATCGGTAACAATATCAGCCTTTTATATCTTCTTTTTCAGTATTCTATTTATAGGCATAAAAGCTAACTTACAATATTAAGGGCGCCTCAAGATAAAACGTATCCCTACGTGGCACGAAAAATAATTGTAAAATATAATAAAATAAATTCTCAGAATGTAGTAAATTTCTGGTAGAATTCCCATCATTGCATTTATTCTGTTGACAGTTCATTATGTATATCCTCTTTCAAATGTACCATTAATTGTTTGAAAGTTATTTAAATTTAAAAGACTGGAAATTTATTAATTTACCTTAGTTATAGTTTTTACAGAACTAACCGATTTTCAGCTGGATTTCATGTAATGTGCATTTATCTTTCATGAAAAATTTATGTAAACACTCGCAATAAGGATAATACTAAAATCGTATTTCAGTATTCGGAATCGTACAGCGCACAACACGAATGAGCCTAGACAGTATCCCAGTGATGCAAAGGTTGAAAATAATACAACTTCAATATTTTTTTTCTCAGAAACTAAGGTTTTATAAAAACTTTTTTCACGATATTGATTCCATTTTTTATGACGCATCTATTCCCAAATTTTTTTGATAAGTTGTGAATCACCCTGTGTATGTGTTGTAACTCGTTTTATCGTACACTTCATTCACCAATATATTTTTTGAAAGCCAGGTGGGACATTTATACTCTTTGTCTGAGACAGATGTTATATTGTAGTGTGAAGTACTGACTGATTATCTCATTCGGACCAAAGGTGATGAAAAAAATTACAAATAAGACAGATGAAAAAGTGGCAGGAAGTAATTGATACTTATGCCTATATTTATCTGTATTTGGGATTCGGTAGTTTAAAATTTCAAAAAAAGTTTTTCAGCATAAAACGTTCTACATATTGCAAATGAAGAAAGTGTCTGATGCACCCAAAATTAGACGCTGTTACCAGTTTTCTTAGTGCAAAGATAAATAGAATAGATTCATGTCAAATTGAACGCCTTCACTATTAAGTTTTGACATATTCCGTCGACATTCTGATGTTTGCATGTATTTTTTCGCAATACCTAAATAAAATTTTTCTTTTAACTGTAACATTTGACAAATCTCATCTTGACAAACCTTGATCAATGTTTAAAATGTAATGATTTCCTGATAAATATATTACTTTTCACTTCATCTAAATGCATGAATTACCAACCAAAATTACTATAAAGAGTGACCGCAAAATCCGCCCGTTTTTGCGTAGTGTGTAGCAAGAATGAGGAAGGTTGTACAGAGGTCTCCGTGGGCTTAAATTGATCGTCATGAAAAATCTAGGTGAGCATAATTCGATTTTTCCAATATTTGCCCGACTTACTTACTTAAGGGGTGGAAACCACCCCTAAAACAAGAAAAATGAGAAAATAGTCGATAAATTCTTGGTAAAATTGGGGGAATTTCACATGGTAAAGGTAAAATCAGGAATGTCCTTCATGATAAACCCACCCCACGCGGGGGGTGTTTTTCACCTTGAGCAGTTTTAGGAGGGCATTCTTGATGTTACCCTTGCCATGTGGAATTCCGCCAATTTTTACCCAGATTTTGGTGACCATTTTTTCTGTTTTCTTGTTTTAGGGGTGGTTTCCACCCCTTCAGTAGGGGTAACTGATCAGAATCCGACAGAAGAACGAATTATGGGGGCATGTATTTCATGTCATTTGGATTTATAAGGAAGGGTGGCACAAAAAAGGCAATTCATGAAGGGAACATCATTTGCCGCCGGTTTTCGGCAATAGAGGTGGTTTTACCCCCACGCGGGGGATGTTTTTCACCTTGAGCATATTTGGAAGAGCATCCCTGACCTCTTCCTTGCCATTCAAATTCCCGCCAATTTTTACCAAGAATTGATCGACCATTTTCTCACGTTTCTTGTTTTAGGGGTGGTTTCCACCCCTTAAGTAGGGGTAATTCGGACAAATATTGGAAAAATCGAATTATGCTCACCTAGATTTTTCATGACGATCAATTTAAGACCACGGAGACCTCTGGACGACCTTCCCCGTTCTTGCTACACACTACGCAAAAACGGGCGAAAAAATGGGTTTTTTTGCGGTTACTCTTTTAGTAGTCAGAGAGAACTGACCTATACCTAAAGTCCAGTACATAATGAAATATATTTCTTTGCAGATATATAAAAGTTATTGTAATATAGACCTGTTTTTTTTTGTAGTATACTATCCCAATTTATGGCAATCCGTTATGGTAATAAATTTTAATTCAAACATTTTTTGATTTTTTTTTGTCGGTTGAGACGGGTCATTAAAATACCACAAAATCGACAGGCGTTAACTAAATGGCGCCACTTACGATTTATTACAAAATTAGACATATTAACATTTTATGTGAAAGTTAAGCAGTTTATCCAATTATGAGTACTGGTTACATATATAATATGTATCGTGAATATATAAATAACATAACCTTTAATAAACTGGGACTCAGTCTTATAATTAAAAGCGAAACGAAACATTTTGTTACGGCAAGTTGCTAAATTATTAAACGCTGATGAAAATAACAAAACTGCTCAATTAATTTAGTTTAGAATCAAGTGAAGTAACTTGGTTCCTTACTAAATTTGATCATTTAGATGTTAGATTGATTTTGGTATTCAAATATATCCTAGGTGAATTATTCCTGAACCATTTGATAAAATTGACTCCTCAAAGACTGGGATTTAACTAAATTTGGCAAAATATGTAAGATTTGTTATCTTATTCTTGGAAAAGTCTTATTATCGCAAAAATATTAAAACTAAGTTTTGAAACAATTTCTAAGGGTCTTATTTATTATTGAGATAGGTATTACTTAGATAATAACATACGTTTTCCCTGATCAAATACTATTCTATTAACGATTTAATTTCAAACTAATCTTTTCATTTCCTCAACTATCTTTCAATTAAACGCGTATTCTGAAGGATAATTTTAAACAACACAATGGGATAGCAAGCATATTATGAGGTGCTTGCATCTGATACTCTTTCAATGAATCATTACTTGTGTAAGAAGAATGTGAGCTAAGTGCTCCAGACAGAAGAATGTGCCCAAACAGGTTCATCCAATCGTTGAAAATGTATGACCTGCTACTGGTGCGACAGGTGACATGAACTCGCGAACATTATGCACTGCAAATACTTTTCAAAGGCATTCAACCACGTACACGTAGCCGCATCTGACTAACGTTTTGAGAATAGTAATCCTATAATATCTAAGCTATAAATACAACCGTAACAAATACTTAGTAGATTGTTAAATAACAACAAACTACACGTTCATACAGATAGTTTTACAAACAAAACTAGTTTGATGTAAAAATTTCGTCTTTTATTTATAGATAGATAGTCAGTGAATTAAGTGAATGCACATGTAAGTTTTTTATGTGATTTTCCTCCCTAAATATTCACGATGCTACCTACACAGAACGTAGTCTCCTTTAAGGGATGATTCCTTTGTCAAGATACAATATGACTCTAGGATTCTTCCACCGTAAGACACAAAATACTACATTTAATTAAATTCTTCCAGTACAGTTCAAAATATAGATCTTATGTGTACCAGAGATTAAAATTGTTAAAAAGCTAACCCACGTAGCAAAATATCCCTTAACATTTCTAAATAGGTTATTTCTAACTAAAATGTTGAAATCTTTTGTAGTTCTTAGTCATTTACGTTCTTTTGATGAATATGTTCTTTTAACATGGATTTTTGGAGATTAACTGATTAATAAATAAACTAGCCACAAAAATTAAGGGATAAAACAAAGACCCTAAATTTTTAGGTGATTTGTAACTCGCGAAAATTTTCTTTCAAAATTTCGGTTTCCCTTTCAAAAGGTCCACTGGCTTTTAAGTGTTTGTTGGGCCATTCCATGTATCAGCTTTTTTAATTTGATTTAAGCTGTTCAAGATAATTTGTCACTGAGTTATTGTCGTTCAAAACAGAAATGACTTTTTGGCTTTGACAATTAATAGTCGGGAACCAAGGGAAGAAGATCTAAGTAGGGTTAAAAAAATGTCAAAGTATTTTCTGTCAGAAGCTATTTTCGATTTTTGATCTAAAATTGTTACTTTTGTTAAAAATCAATTAAAGGATAAAGTTAGGATCTTTTGTTCAATTCAAAATGTTTTTTTTTCACAAAAATTTATATACTTATTCATAAAAAAAGTTAAACATCGTAAACAAAAGAAAAAAATGAAAAAAGAATTCTTATGATTTCGTAAAGGTTGTCAACGATACAAATTTTTGGTTTTCAGATCTCGAAACTACAAATTTCAAGTTTCAATTTTCTTTTTTTTATTGCTCTACGACGATTTTTCGTCAAGTTGCAGCCTTTTCAAAATCACTTAAAAATTTAGAATTTTTTTTATCCTCTTTTTGTGACTGGTGTATTTTACGAATAAAGCACTCACTCAATGTATATGAAACTGCATTAATGACACATTTTGAACTTCTCTTATAAACAAAGTTGTGTAAAATTAAACAAATATGAAATACGATGCCTTATTAATTATTATATTACTTTCCATAGCATAATAAATATAATTACTATATTGAAATCTATTTTATGTTAATGAAATTCATGAATAAATAGTAGCCTCTTGCAAGATGTGTGGTCGATTGTTATTGTCGTAAAAGTTGTTGCCGTAAAATCTTGCATGCACTAGGCTCCAGGCAAGGGTATTTACCTTCAAGTACACCATACTACAATATCTACCATCTCCGACAGTTCGATCCTCCTGAAAGGCATGGTGGTATGTACGGCGTAGCGATAGCGCTGAGCATCTTTTGTATCGCTACGTGGCAAAAATGCGGTTGAACCCATCCGATTGGAATCATTTTTGCATCCTTGGCCTACGGCTGTCCTAAAAATCTACTTGCGCTGTTAAGTAATCGCGATTTTCTTTATAGTTGGCTCTAAAATGTAAAGATGTTTTTTCGGTAGGCTTAATTTAATCGACTGGTCTAATCGCATCTTCTGACTAATGAGCAGTTTAGTGTACGTGGATAACAATGACCATTTATTAACATTTTCATGGACCTCGGCTCAATGTTGGTAAGTGTGGTACTGAACCATGTTAAACAACTGCTTAAGGGTTCTTATTCAGCTTTCTACTTAAATAATTACTATTGCTGTTATTATATTGGAAATAATGCCAAGTTAAATAGTTAACATGTCTTCTGAACAAAATTATTCCTTAATTATTACGAATTTGTTGAAGTAAGCAATTAATTATAAAGTAAAAGCACATGCTAAAAAGGTAAAGTTTCAAATTTTGTTGCCATTATTACTGTTATTTTTTACTACGATTTCTTTTTAGTACAAGAATAGTTTCATTTTTATTGAACATAGGAGAAAACTGAAATATGTGAAGCTTTTAATAAAATAGCATAATAAAACTGACGCACTATTTTACATATTATTACATACTATAAAAAAAGTGAAAATTTCACTCAAATTGCAGTCAATAATGTCTCAATTTTTGCCCAGATAAGATTAAGTGCTATATGAGTGGCAAAAAAAGAATCCTAAAAGGGAAACATTCGCTCTGATTTAGGTAATGTATACTCCATTACTTTCCTTTTTTAGTATTTGTATAGTTGGTAATATATTTGAGTATGTCATAAATGATTAAAATGAAAATATATTCAATATTTTAACTCACCGCATTCACTCATTGCGTTTATTATCCAAATATGGGTACTCTCCCGTGTATGAACATTTCTTTGTGTACAAACTGGATCGATGTGGTTGCGCAAAGTATAAAAAAGATTCATTTATGCGGTTAGACTTTAGACGTCATGAGAATATCTTTGATACAGTCGTATCTTTGAACGCCTTGAAAAAACAGAAATTTTTGACTTTGTCAAGGTGTTTTGTTAAGATCAACTATGTTCGGTACACTAATCTGACTAAAATTGTAATACTCGCATTCTTTTTTGGTTTGATGCAATTTTCATGTAATGGAAGCAATCCTGGTTTCTGTTAAAAATCAGAAACCATTGTCAGTTATCTTATCCAAATATGGACATCTTCTATACACAGTTATTATTTGGAGCACATAATTCATTTTACTGATTAAAATGTTTAAAATGTTTTAGATATAGTGATGTGCTTCAGTACTACTAAATATATAAAATTATAAAGATAGCTTTGAAGTTACCATTGTATTTTGAGTATGACCGTATCAGAAACATAATGTATCCATATAAAGAACCCCTGTCTATAATAGGAACACTTTCACTATTTGTAGATGTAGATAGACCATTAGGATACATTTTTATAGAAATGTTATAAACAGTAACATAATACTAGCATTACGTAAGTGCACCTTTCGTCTGATTTACTCCTGTTACTAGTTCTACTACTTTACAGAACTCTAGAATTTCCTGAAATACTTCTCATGAAGTAGAATGAGGGTTCTAGTCGAGTCCTGATGTTCAGTTTTCATTTCATACGATTACTTTAGGATACATACAATTTCTTTCTACAAAATGAACTTATTCAAAGATTCAAATATTTCGCGAGAGTACGCTGTAGAGATGGGCTCCTCGAAATGTCCAGTTCTTGGTCGAATTGAAGTTCCTGGAATCTCAGCAACACTCTCATACTGTTTCGATGTTTTGTGTTGAACGACTTGTTGAAGGAGTCAAGAGAGAGTGTTTAAGTGATTAATTAGTCCAGTCTACCTGAATTTTTTGTTATTTTTCTCGTGTAGCGCTCCATTTTTAGTAACCCGCTCTCTATTTTTCGTTGGCAACACTTTATCACACAAATGGCGCCAAATTCAAATCTTGCGCGAATTTTGAGACGCCGTATATTATTGTTGGAATTATTTCTTTCAAATGCTCATTTACAGTGATTTATTATCATTTGTGCCATATATGCAAACACGAATTTAAGCGTACTATTTGTATGACTTTAGATCCTATCCTTCTAACCCTTACGACATATTCTGTATGAACTTGAACTTGCCTCGTTTCTCAAAAAGAAAGAAAGTAAACAGTACAGTTGGTCGTGCGGCGCCATAAAAAGGTACAATAACGCCATATACGAAAAATGAAACACTTATCACGTAGCATTCAGGTTTACATTTCCGGTGCCCGGATGATGAATGGGTGAGTCACGGGTATCGCATCAGTTAAAGAACACATAGGCACTAAGCTCGGCTTATCCGGAACTGAACGTACCTTCGGACATCTTTATGTAGATTGCTTTAGAAGTCTGCTTCTACTGTACCGTATCGTATAGTTTTATTAAGTTATTAAGTAATGCACTTGAAAATATCCAAAATAGTTAAGTTATAAGCCTGAAAAGTCATTTTTTGGTGCACCGACGTTGTTTAAAATACAAACGGATGTTTCTGGAAGGTACAATAAACATTTTCTTTCATCTTCGACCATGTCAACTGCTCTAGTTGAAGTTGTCATTAATGTTCTTAAAGTTTGAAATAAAATATCAAGTTAAAAATGTACCTGAGAAGTCAAAAAAATAATATGAATTGGTAGGGATATAGACGATTCAGCTTTTGGTAAAGCAGATTTTTCAGAATGCAGAATCATGCAGAACCATCGAGTCATCAACTGGAATATTATGGTGAAAAATTTGCTGATTGTTCGAGAAGACGTTAATCTTAAACAATTTTCTAAGTTGTATCCAGAAAAGACGAGTTTCATAAATTGAACGTTTTTGATATGAAAGATATTAGTAATAATAGTTAAAATTACAGGAGTATACAGGTCACAGTTAGGCAGTAATCTGCAGCCATGCTTGCAAGTATATAAAAATTTTTTAAGTTAAAAAGACTTAGTGGTTGGAAGTCGTCAACGTGACAAAATATTGTGTAGAATCAATTTAAAACAAAATTGCAACATAAAACGCTCTCTTGGACTCTTTTGCATGGAAGGTAATTGCGCTGTCACACAGAACATTTCAGATTTATTGAGCATCTCACTGCACCACCACCAATTTCTGTGTTATTCTTAGTATAAGTCTTGCTATTTTGATCCCAGAGATCTGTATGTAAAGAATGAAGTGAAAAACTAAATTTCAGTATTTCTAAAACTATTAAAAATAATCTTGAGAATATCTGTGACGTGTACTTCTTCTTTTGAAAAATTATGTACTTACATAGAGTAAACACAATATAAAAGAAACGGAAAGATTACCATTTAATTTTGTTAAACCGTAAGCGAACTTTTTCTATATCACTTGTGTACATAGTCTTAATTTAATTAAATTTAAGTACTTTTAGAGATTGCAACATAGAACCCACATAGAATTTAAAACAATTTTTTTGTAGATACGAATATATTTTCCCGTTATTTTCATGACCATACCATTTAAAAACCTCTTCTTATACTTCTTCTATATTGTTTAAATGTATGAATCTAAAAATACAAATGAAACATTATAACAAAATGCAGTAGCCTTCAGTATAATCCAACTACTCAATATTTATCTTAATTTTTAATGGATTCATTTAAATAAAGAGGAAATAATTATCTCTTAAAAAGTCGCTAAAATACAAAATCCTGCAATCTATTAAATGTGTAAGTGGAAGTTTTTAAGTGTCTGTTTATAAATAAATTATAAAACGGATGTGGCAAATGCACACACACATTATTTATAGATATTTAACTAGTCTTCATAATTGCTAATGGGTCTTGAAGTGCACTGAAGGTACTTTTCCTTTCTAACAATTATTCCTGCCTTATGGCGATCGGATATTAAATTAAATTTTAATTTAAAAAAGTGGATTAATTAATTCGCTTAAAAATTCCATGATCTGCGACTGCGTGAGACCACCATAATCAAGCTCTGCATTATTAATATCTCGGCGCGCTGTGGGTGGTTGGAAGCGAAGGCCGTTTTTGTCATTAATGCTTGTTATGTACCTTCCACTGCAGTTATTTCAACACAGCCGATAGTTGTGTTTAGCGGTAATTGCTTAATTATCAATACTCTGACCCCTTTCGGTCCGTAATTTACTGACACAGTTTTGTGACGAAATTTCAACTGGTTTATGGTATGTTCTTATTTACATTCGGCTTCCTATATTGCAGTGAACCACGCCGACGTTAAATTAAGACAGAAAAATTGACTTTTATTACTTTTATTGGGCAGTTTTAGACAATTTCGGGAGAACATAGGCCCACATGGAATTTGAAGCTATGTAAATTAACGCCTACGTTTGTTTTGTAACACAAAATTCTGTATTTGTACGTAGAACGACGATTCTGTTCAAATTTTAAATATTTTTAGCAACAACAACAGTGAAGAAAATTAATAAAATTTAATATTTTTTAGCGATTCTTCCAAAACATTTATAGCAAAACTCTTTATTGCTTTCTTTATTTCTCAAGGACTGGGATTACCTAATGAAATTTGTTGTAAATTGGGGGATTATTAATCAATTATATAAAAATACGTGTAGGCTAGGCATCGCTTCTTCACAATTCGTAAAGTTTATGTAAACTTGTATTTTATAATTAACAATTAATTAAATACATACGATCATGTACAGGTATAACTTGGAATCAGCCACATAATTTTGCTATGCTTAATTAACATTATTAAGATATAAATAAAACGATCTATTTTATGAGGTGCTTGTGTTCCTGATCTGCTTTACTTGTCCGGTCCAAATATAAAAGTTCAGTTAATTGGTACTTAATCTGTTTACAAATAAGGTTAATTACATTTTATAAAATATAAAGTAATGAAAAATAAAATGAAACAGAATCCAGGAAATATATAAAATATACAAAATTATTATGTAGATCTTGACATATCATTAGTACAATAGTAATCAAGGGTATAAATAAACATTGAATAATTTGTCTGAATGAATTGAGTATATGTGAGTTGAGATCTATTTGGACACAAACTACATAATTACTTAACATCTCTTGAAGGAATTGTGATATGATAAAGTGAGGCTTTGGTAGAGAAATACGTTCGAGTGTTATTATTTGATTATTACCTACTAATATACTAGATCTTTCATAAAACATTAATTTAAGAGAAAATTGAAGATGCCAGATGTTAGGAATTTATGTGAAAATGATGTAAATAGTGTGGCTGGGTAGCGTTCATTGATCTTTTCTAATATTTACTTTTGCTCCCATTTTTCTTATTCCAAACAGCAATGTCAAATGTTTGTTTCTTTTATTATAATTATTATTTCATTATCTTTCTATAAATCTAATGCATCTGTGCTTGGCATTTTCTGTCACAAAGAAAATATCTTTTTCCTACAAAATATATAACAAGCACATAAGTGACTGCGCGATCGTTTTATATCTGATATTAAAATATTTCATGCATATCTTAATCCTAGGCTTCCTTATTCTTCAACAAAAGACCATGTAGTTTCAGATTTCTACTTAAAATACTTGTTGTTCGATCAAATGTTTATTATTTTAATTATTATAAGTCAGACAAGAGCAGTCGCATGTCACATAGCTATTTATACCTATATATTTTCAGATCCATTAAACTTCAGCTACGAGAATCTCACAAAAACCGTGGGAAACAAACGGACCTTAGGATCAGGGACATAGGGCCAACTAGTGTGAAGATTTACACATACATACCTACCAACTGATAGCTAGTGTAATTAATGCGTACCTATTATTTAAAAAATATTCGTATAAATTGAACTTGACAAAATTTTTATCATACATTCATTATTTGAACCTGAAATTGTGAAAACTATTAAACTTATTGCTACGTGGGAACGAATTTATTCATATTAAATGTACATATTGTGAAATATTATATGTAGTGTATAAGTATAGTAATTATCATTGGAGAAATACGTCCGAAAAAAAACTAACTGATTTTTCTAAATTTTTCTCCTGATCTCTATTTTTTTCAGAATAGCAGTTAGCTGTTACTAAAAAATCTAGGAGCAACTTGATGTACTTTAACATAATCTTTTTTGCTATATAAATCCTTATTTGCATCAGACAGACTAAAACGAATATGGACTACCTACTGCATGTATTTCCATATCATTGTAAATCAACTTGGCTCTGTATTGATTTGCGCATTTGAGGGCTTAAGGATAACTTGTTCAATTTTACTTGGTTTTAGTTTTAACACTAGTTAATAATTTTAGTTATAATAATATGATAAATAAATGAAATCAGTTAATTTCAGAATTTATGCAACATTAGAAACTTAAGATTTTAATTCAAAATAAATAAATAAACCTTATGATGGACGGGACACTGAGTACCTACTGAAACTGAAAAAAGTTAACATTCTAATATAAATACATTAAACTAATTAGTAGCGAAGTTACCTGAAGTCATTCTCATTAAGAATTCTAGAAATTCGACGTTTTGAAGATTCAAACTAACTGAAAAAGTTATTTCTTTTTTTTTTAACTTACATCCCAGTTACCAAGGACTTTAATATAACCAAAATAACTGTAAGTAGAAGTAATTTATTTTTATCCATATACATTATTTGGACAATGTAATCATACATGACTTTGCTGCAAAATTTGACTTCCAGTGATTTTTTTGGACCCTTCATGATTACATTTTAATAAAAATCATATTGGTAGAGAAAAAATAAACTTGTTTTATCAAAAACCAATTCTGAAATTACTTTATATTTACTGAAAAGTTTGGTTCACGATAATAAAATTTAAGAAGAAAGAACTTTAAAATGAAAGAAGTATTGTGTCTTACAAACAGTACTTGTGAGTTGTAAATAGAGTTCCAATTTCCAAAATACCCAATGGCGTCGAAATTCTGGAACCCTTTTATTCCTAGTAAATTCGGTATCTCCACCACTGCGCACTGGTTTTTAAATTTATTTTTTATTTCCAATTTTACCGCCCCTTTTTGTCGAAAATTAAGGGCTTCTGGACATTTTCTCACAGGTCACTTTTTGTTACTACTAGAAAACTTTGAAGTACAGAGAATTAACCAGTTAGGCACCCTAACTCTAATAATGTTTTAGTGTAACGTGTGATGTGAAAAATTTAGATTTTGGAACGAATATATTGAAGATGTGTTGTTCGAGACAAAACGTCTGAATATGGTTCGGGCTGATGCAGTACAGAACGTTACATATAAAAATTTATTATGCCATTCAAAAGAGAGCGAAAAGTTGCCATTAGACAGTGTTCTTCTTTTTTTAATATAAACTGGAACAAGACTGAAATGAAACAAAAACGGATTTCCAAAACTTCGTTTTTTTTCAAATATTTCTAAAACTAATCATTGATTGATTTTTTAGAGGCATATTGTTGGTCCCCTGATTACGCAACTTTGCCCCCCATATAAGCTGCTTCGTATCTTTTACCGTTTCCGACATCCCTGTAGTGAGAAGCGAATTTGTAACAGCCTGTATAATAAATATCACTGTAGATTTCCCCGTTGAATTTAACCTAATGGGTTTTATTCGAGCGTGGGCGTATTATATAATAAATTAGATAAATTATTCATGACAATTATAACAATAAACAAACATGTAATTGTACTATTCCCCCTGGGTGTCAACATTTATTGTAGGTTATAGCCATGATTCAAAAACCTACACTACCATGTTCATGTCCCTACAGTCATCTGTATCTGGTGTACAATACATTTACACCTCGGTTCGTCAACAAATCATATTGTAATCGTTGGTCCCCATTACCATATCACGGCAATACGTAATATTCCCATGGCATGTGTTTCTAAAAATAATCTGACCTTGATCTCAGCATGTTTTAGAAAGAATGAATGAACTAAATGAATCAACATAAACGGTTGGCAGTCAATAATAATAAACCTAAATTTAGAGGCAGCAGCATAAATAAACATTAACCGTTTCTGTTAAACAAGCTGTATAGGCGTTATCTTCAAAAACATAAATATGCGCTTCATTCACGTTACGGGTTTGGTATTAATTTCATACAACATTTAATAAGTTTACAGTGAGCTGTACAGTGAAAGACGCTTCCTCTTTCGCTTACTAAATGAGGCTTATTAACTCGATGCGGTTAACTTTATAAATTGCTACAGAATTTGATTTATTGAATATTTTTAATGGACTATAATCCCGAAAAGATTATTCTGTAGTAAAAAATGTATAAATAATTGGACGTATTTAGTCGTTATCTATTTTACACTTCGTTTTCAGATTAATATGCCATCTCTTTGCATGAACAATTGGATATAATCCATCAAATTCAAGAATAATTGTTATAATAGTTCCATACGATACCATTTAATGAAGACTAATGACTAAATAACTCCAGCAAGCTATTTATAAATAAATTAAAGTGGCCCTTAATGCCACAACCTTGTGGAACACCTGTCGCTGAATCCATTTCAACAGATTTGTCAGCGGTACTGTATATGCTTACTAATTAATCCTTTGATTAGACTAAACAGTTTTTTTACGTTCATAACCTTTAAAGTAGTGTGACTACTTACATTTAGATAATACATACATAATATGAACATGCTATAACTATTGTCCTTACACGGCATATAAAATTAAGATGTTATACTATTTTTCATTTCGATAACAGAGATAAGACCAGATGCAATAAAACGTTGTCGTATTTTTTTTCATTTCTACAATAGAGGTAAGACTAGATCTACTAAAACTGTTTAGACTACCACTGTTTATCTGGTTTTCAAATAACTATAATTCACCGAGATATTTTATCTCGTATCAAATTACAATTTCCTTGAAAACAAATGGTAAAAGAACATGTAAACGTACTCCTGAGTAAAAGGTGCATGGAAATCTTAGAATCACAATTGATATAATCTTGTTTTTAACGGAATACTACGCCTACAGGACTACCCGGTAAAGTGTTTAACACTTACAGTCCAAAGCCGAGCTTTCGTAGTATCGAATGCGAGATAAGAGCTACACTCATAAAGTAGCCACAAATTCAAGAACAGTTAATGTCGATATGGATATAATTCGAATTCAAGTTGCAGACAACAATGTTGTCAGAGTACTCCCACAGTATACAATATACCAGCACTTTATTATCTTCGAGAGAACAGTTGTTTACCCCACACGCATTATGCATCCCGTGCATACCAGCATAACACCTGAGGTAATTAGATTCACATGAATAAACAATACCAAGGTTGGTGGCCACCGAAATAAGTTGTATGGAAGTTGCCAAGAATGCAATTAAAAGGTATTTAAATCCTTTGTTTATATGGAGAGCTCTCTGAAGATGATTTTGATTTTTCTCTTAAACTGTTGTTTGTGTGTGTACCTACAGGCTTTAGATAGAACAGACTGTACAACTAAAAAAATTGCAGACATCGATAATACGTACATAACTCCACTACATCAGAAGAAGAAAAGAAACAGACAGAAATAAATAATAAAACCTAAAGAATTATACATAACGTAAAGAGTAAGCAGACTTCCATACATACTATTGTCTCTAAAAAATTGACCCCCACTTAAAGAACACCCTGTATAATATGTGATGTTTTTGACAAGCAATAAGTGACGCGTTGAAACGTATCGTAAAGAAATATAGATATACGTTTGGTATCTACTCATCACTTGATCGTATGATTTATTGAAATTTATTTAACAGTGACTCTTACAACAGACATTTCACCATCCTACGCTGTATGTAAAATTTGTATGTCTTGAGACCAATCTATTGTCAATGATGATGAATTGTTTCCTTGTTATCAGAGTTTATACGCCAACTGATTTTTTAGGTTAAAGTAAAGTAAAAAGATATATTTCCTGAAGAACAATTTTAGAAATATCAACTGATTCAAACTCATCTCCTATTTTATTATGATTGCGTCATTTACGTAGTTACATATTTCGTAGATATATTGAAACTGTACTAATTATTTCTCTTCTTTTTTTGCAGGTAAGGTGCCATAATTAGTCTGTTTAAGATAAGGTAAGAAAATATTGTTGAATTTAAAACTGTTGTAAAATTTTAATGAATCGTTTCGTACACATTTATTTTAAATTTATGCCCGGTACTTTGAGTCTGATTAACTAATCAGGCGATTAGACTGCGATTATACTTTATAAAATAAATCAGCATATGTACAGGGTGTCCCAAAGTTTGCGTCTCCGACCCATAACAGACAAACGAAACACGACAGTAAAAATTTGTTTAGATGGCGTGAATCGGGACTCGCTAAGGTTCGTTTTGCACTTGAAAAACATTTTTTTCAAAATTCAGAAAATAAAATAAAAATGACGGTTTTTTTCCATTTTTTATGATAACTAAAATTATCTATTTTTTGTGCAGAAATTTTTTCTCATCTCTTCTTAAAAAGTTAAAATAACAAACATTACATACAAAAATGTATCCTACTGTATTGAAATTAGTCATTATTTAATCAACATTGCTGTGAAAAGAAGGACTGAAACTGTTTCACAAGTCTGTTTACATATTAGTTTCTGTCAAACGCTATTTCTTGCATGATAAACAAACTAGTAAGTGGTTGCTAAAAATTACAGAATGTTCACAAACAATGAAAAGTTGATATTATTTTAATTTATGGTGAATGTCAAAAAAATGCCAGAAGAGCTGCCGCTATATCATGAGAGATATCCAGAGCGTCAAGCTGTCAACCCAAAAATATTTGCCATATTTGATCGAATTTTGCATGCTAACGTAAATGCATTTTTATCAAGAAAAGATAAAGGAATTTCAAAATCAGGTGTAACGATATTACCATAGCTAGGGTATTACAATATTCCCAGCAAAATATTAGAAATTCTATACGACAGGTCACTTTTGCATTCAATTTAAGAAGCTCTGTGCAAATAATTTTGAGCTCCAATGGTTACCATGACTATAGGCTAAACAACTTGGAGCACTTATCTGACAACAATAAATTCTGTTAAGGTGTGAAACTTTTTCTGCAGCTATCTTCAGAATCAGTTACAATACGAATTGAATCTATGTGCATATATGTATTATCCATAGTTATATTTATCGTATTATTGAAAAAGTAAGAAGTTCTGTCGTATAATACACTTGCACAAAAAAGACATATTTTCTATGAAAAAAGTATGGCTGAAGTACAAATCTGAATTCATGAAAAATTAATGATGAGATGACGGATGGATAGTCGTGACGATTAGAATTTCTAATAGATGTACAAGAATGAAGTACATCAAGCCAATGCTTTAATTATAGGTACCTAGCATTTTCCGTGTCTTAAGTTAGACTGATTGAAAAATGAGTAATTTGGTTTTCATCTTACTAAAGAAAAACATAATACTGCAAATAACTTTTTCAACTGATTAGTTACACAACATATCTAATCTTTCTTCTTCGTGTTACTGGAATCTTGTGTCTTAATCTATGATCAGTTTATTGACATATTTGTAATTTTTTAGCCTCCCTAAATACATGTCAGCCTTCGTATAATACTGAACGACGTTTTTTTTAAGAAACAGTCTTTCCATAAAGGGGAGAATAATTATGTGCTTTTGTATGTAACATTTTTTTTTAGATAATAACAGTTTATGATACCTTGATATCAAATAAAATAAAAAATGTCAGCAATAAAGTCGTGTGACATTAAAATATCAACTTAATTTGTTTCGATAAATTTTTGAGCTTCCTTTGATCATAATTAAATATGCCGAACATCATTCATTATCATCATTTACAACATATTCATTCAGTAGAAGCTCAGAATACCATAAGAAACTTTGCACGACGCTGTCTCTTTCATAAAAATTAGTCATTAGACACCGATTCAATTAATGACCGAATTTTTAATACTTAAAAAACTGTAACTTCTCTTCCGGAGTACTTTATTGATATTTTAAAGCAAATAACACGGAACACCTACTACACCATTTCCGTAAAAGGTTCCCTACCTTCGGTAATCTAGAATTTATACGCTGGGAATACGATGATGTATACAATTTGCTGCACAGTATGGGGTGGTGTAAAATATGTGCTCTAAAACCATAGAATGAAATCAGATACGGCGGTGTGATGTTAGATGAATTTTATTTACATTCCTTTCCACTATTTACATTAATGACAGTTGTTTTAATACCTCGTCTTGGTAATGCACAAATAAACACGATGTGAAGTAAAGGCTGATCAAAGAATTTTCCTTGCATGTCAGAATAATAAAATACCTATTAGTGACTTTGTGGTAGCGCGTCAGTTTGTGCTTATTTATATGAATATTTTGTATGTTACTGAAATTACAGAAAACTTTTAATGTAAAACAAATTAAAATTCGCTTATGTTTTCTTACCATAAGTTAAATCATCTTCTTTTGTGAGTTTCAAAAGTGTGAAATTAACTTTTACAATCATATTATGGATACATATTCAATAGCAATTGTAAATCTAGGTTAAAGTTCATTTGGCGTAAATTTGCATAGCCCCCAGACATATTGTAACGGGTCAGTAGTATTCTCAAATGCTAGCTGCACTGAATTATGGCTTTTCACACTTGTACCGATTTTTGAACGGCGATTAGAAACTAATTTGCAACCTGCTTTTGGTAATAGACACCGCGGCAATGTCTGACCCAGTATGCGACTGTTAGAAACAGAACGTGAAGACGTTCATAACTTTTACAAACATCAATAATTGTAAAATTTTCCAGTAATTCCCCTGTTCCTTAGCAATGACGTCCAGCAAAATAAACAAATAAGCTCAGCTGTAACTGCTATATTAATATCGGCTATTTATGTTCCTCTAGTGATTTTATTTCTGTTCTTCTTTCACCTAGAAACTGGGATACTTTTCGCTTACCCAATGGTTCAATCGATTTACTCCGTAAAATGAAGTGTGGATATTTCATGTAGAACAAATCTGTATAATTCGTAGGCACGCGCAATTCGTCGTGCATTAGTTGTTAACGGTTTTTTCGCTAAGCGTGACATCACAAGACTGTTACGTTGTATCAACTTAATGTAGTAACGGAGAAATGATATCGCGTTGATTAACCGACTCGGCATCTCGGTACATGGCTGTTAATTGTAAAAATCGTGGCACGGCACTTTTTGCAGTCCCAGCTTGGCTAAATGTTACTACTCGTATTTCTATAGAGGGTTCAAGAGTGTGTTGTTTACATCTTTAGAACTAACGAGAAACTTATTCAATGCGATGAAACCTATAACATTTTTAAAGTAGCTAATTCCTCTAATAATTCTATGAAATGTTATAGAATTAAGGTGGCCATCTATCTCGCGGTAGTTATCCCTACCGAAGTTTCCACTTTTAGAAATTGAGCTACTGCAGATTCCTTCAACAACATACAGCGAATATATGATGTTGGGAGCTCCTAGTTAGTAGGCTCCTTTCCATTTCTGCTCTTTCACCTAAAGCTTCGAATTTGGGACCAACACATAGCCACTAGCTAGGCCAAGCACTTCGTTTTGTTGGTTAACGATCTGTGAATGACCAGGGTCGACTTTCAATCGCACCTTCTGAGGGATACGTCCGATTCCTGATGTGGATTTTGGAGCGCTTTTAGAACGAAGGGATTTATGCCTTTATTGGGGCGATATTCGTACGTCAACAGAAGTAGCTTGGCTTTTGTGTTTATCTATTTCGCACTGTAAGATGCTGCTGAGCAGTTTCTGTGAATATCTGGTTGATTTCCAATTTCCAGGCGATTATTTTGATGATTTGCGGCGGTCTTCAGTGATCGCTCTGCCAACAGCATCGGGCTCTGTGGGTGCTGTTCTGCTCTGGCTTGGTGTGTTGGAAGCGATTATCTACTGAGAGTTCTTGAGGTGAACTTCGAACATCGATGAAAATCCTGCTTCTTTAGTACACATAGCACAAATAAAATTTCACTGATATATTTCTCACTCTGGCTTTTACCGGATGTTCGGCAGAATACAGGGTCTCAGATGTCCTGGTGTCATGGACCGGAGACTCGAATCTGGAGCTCAAGGGTGACCTATTCCCTTCCAGGTTTACCAAAAAAGTTAGTTCATCGTGTGACTTGAAATAGCAGTGACTATCGTAATTTTTTAGCTACTGAATTTTCGTTAAATGATCGCTACGTAGATCTAAGAGACAAGTTACAACGAATTTTAACGATATTCGCCAAACTTTAACGTGATAAATAACTTGAGATTTTTCTCAAAAATAAAGTACCTTATGGGCCTTTCAAAACTTTAATAAGAACAACTGTTCTTAAAACTGTTATATAAACTTTTCTAAAACTTTTATAACTCTTAAAAACCTTTTTAATAACTCTTGAAACTTTTCTGGTAAGCTCTGGTGAGAGAAAAAGGAAGAAACACAATTCAATTAGCATGTGGTTGCACACCATTGAAGGTTTTACAAAAAAAACACTCAAGCAAAATCCTAATGGTTAATTAGGCTAAAATCTACTGAATCGAATTTAAGAGAAAACTAGAAATTTAATATTTAATTAATTACCTTTGATGTAGTTTGTCATTCACTGGTGATTAATCTAAGTTAAAATAGTCGCTTTTATTATAAATCACTCGCAAGCTAGTTGCTTGTACCAGTAGTAAAAATGAAAGAGGCTTTAATTCGCTCCGGCAACAGTTTTATTGATACAATTCTAAAAAAAAAACTAAACTCAATCGATGTGACTGGCCGGTTGAACGAAATACGTTTCAGACTGGGCAACTGCTATTTAACCATCAACGAACGTATTCTATTATGTCTATGTCCTACTACAAACTGTCCTATCCACTCTGTGTGTCTTTGGGTCGATGGTGACAGAAACAAATACAATAACCTTCAATGTATGACAACCAAGTAACCTAATTGTTGGTACTCCAGATTCGATTTACAAATAACAATACAATACTTGTATGCTATTCTCATTGCTAGGACATCTTTCACACCGTTCAATTTCAAGAAATACTGTAATTTTCAAAATAACATTGCCTACAGAACCCTGCCAATTCTCTAATTTAAAATGAACAGATGACGAGCAATGAGGATGTTGAGGACCATTTATTATCTCCTGTTGTCTGTTATATATTTCTAAATTAGAGTTTATACATTACCCACCATAGCCGTAAGTAAATAAACCTATTTACCCTTTGCTCTTTACGCAGGACTTATTAGTTATCAACGCGAAGCAATCAATTTTAGTTGGGTGTGTTTTTACAAACGCAAAGTAATACCATACCAGTTACAAATCACAATAACCGTAATTGTCTTTCATTTATCCGCTTAAGAGCGCCATTATTCTAATGTCATCTATAACTACATAATTCGTGAAATAAAATCGTGAATTGCAACTAAAGAGACCTGTCAAACGCTAGAATGGAACAAAATGGATTAAGCAAATAAATGTCATAACTTTTACATTCATGTTACAGAACACAATCAAGTCAAGGTGTTTTGCTTAAAAAAATCCGGATTTTGTTTCCGTTTTCATAACGACAACTCATGTGATCCTGGAATTTATAATTTTAGAAAGGGAATATTTATTGCCTCTTTCAACACTATTTGTAGCACTATCGGATACATATGTTTTTTTATAACTGTTCGTGTTTACTTTTGAATTGCATGTTATAATGTCATGGTTACAAGTATAATTTGTTATTTATTCTGATAAGTGTAATTCGTTGCCGGTTTTCTTCTTTGTACCAATAGATTTAATAAAAGGTACGTGAATATATTGAAAGCAATAGTGTATTTTGTAACCGATTTTTTAATAGTACTACGACCGTTATCATTTGAATGCACTTATCTTGTTTTGACCTTAATGCAGCCATTTGAATATTGCGACAAAATTGATGATGTGTAAACTGTACATATTTGGATTGGACACATTGTACTTTTTCACTGTGACCATCCGTGTATTTCCAGGATCTTAGACTCAAGTAATTTTAGCTTTCTAATTAAACTTTGACAACGGCCCCTCACATAGCTTTCAGATTCTGGTCTTTTCTAGGTTTTAATAGTTGCTTAGGCGTGGCATATTTGATGCAGTATCTTCTAGAAGAAGGTCTGGTCTTCTGCCAGTTCAATATTTATATTACTCAGATATTTGTGGACTTGCAATGTCTCCTAGTAGACCTATTACAACATTTAAGGGTCTATAAATTTGGTTCAATATTCCCGCCTTCAAATCCTTTGATGGTTATTCTAAAAATTTCATTACTGGAGACTTTACAGAAGTTTCCTGCCAGTATTTTGGTATTTCTCGTTACCTTTTCCATCCATTTCTGAATTAATATCTTAACAACATAGTTTACAGTACCATGATGTATAGATGAGCCTATTGCTAACTCGTGATTGCTTCGATGACCTTCATGCCCTGATACCCAAGAAAGGATCACATCTTCTTAGCCTTACCAAAACAATCCAATAATTTTATGTCAACCAAGAAAAAAATTAGCATCGGCGTTCTCCGTCGAAGCAAATAACTATTCGATGATTAAGTATTTTAGGTCCTTTAACATGGCTACAACAATCATAAATTGAACCCACTTTATAACGGTTTTTTATTATATACATGATAGCCTTGTTCTTTTAATTAAATTAAAATAATTAACTATTCTTTTAAATTTGAATTTAAATTAGTTGAAATAATACGGACCGTTATCCAGTTCAAGAAACTTACAAATCATTGCTGGGTCAATTAGAAACTACATTCATCACCGGATTATTAAAAAGATAGGTAGGTATGTCTATATAAATGCAAAATTCTTGAGATGCTGCCCTCGATCGCCGCTCCCTGAACCATGCATAAGCAAGAAAATCATTTTTTTTTACATAAATGATTTAACAAATTGATATATTAGTCAAAGTCTACCTGCGTGTAAGTTTTTGTAACGTGAAACATGATATCGTACCTATTTTTATTGCTATCATATTTCAACCTGTGATAACTTTCTTGGATCCTGGTGACGGAAACTTGACCTTCTCTGCCGTTTTAATTTTCTTCACCGTGACTCATTACTATTCACAATAATAAACACTGCGAAACTTCCATTTCGCATGCCTATACTTAATTAATTAGTAGTAACAGTATTAGCTAATTAGGTACCTTCTTTGTCGCTGACGATATAAACAACACTTCTGCGAGTAGTAATTAAAATTAGTAATAGGTGAGCGGTTAACATGGTTCCGATGTGACTACACTGACTGGATGTTGAAGCAAGTTAATAGATGGTTTAAATAGTGACTCGATTTGGAAAGCAGCGTATCAGTTTGCAAAGAAATAGATGGTAGTTTCTTGTTGCCTACACTTTCTAGGAAAATTCATTAAAAGTTACTCGAAATCATGTACAATTAAATAGCAGCATTTTATTTAGATTTTTAAGTTACAGTTTGGGAGACCAGAAGAAGACAATATAATAAGATGTCACAAAGATAAAAATTCAAAGACACAAAGGAAATAAAGATTTGTAAACGCACATAAATTGCAATCAAAACTAAAGAAATATTTTTCTAATAATACATTCTTCAATACAAGAAACTTTTTGTAGGTTACCTGTTTTACCTAATTAGTACACATAGGCCAGGATATATAGAGTTGGACGCGACTTTTTGTTTCAACAAGCTGAATTTATCACTATAGATGCTGAATATTATGTACAATAACATATTAATTTCCACAGTCATAAAAATGAGGGGAAGATTGTTTACATGGTGATTAATTGTATAATTTTTACGTAAATTCACGGTTTTCGCTTATAACTTTTTAACGAGAAAACAGTAAATAACTTTTTTTTCGTCTTCAAAAGACCTACAAAATTAGCGTCAAAAATATTGGTTACATCAAAAGTTATAAGCAGAAGAAATTTATTTATAACTTTTGAATTAAACATTTATAAACTGCGTTATTATTACCAGAACGTTTTGGTATCGTATCCTCTTATTTCTTATCACTGTCTAATAACTCACACGAAATCTGGAAACGGTAAGTTAAATAGTTTACAAGTTATGGCCTTATAAACAAATTAACTAATTATTAGTCTGGACGATCCCGAGCATCTTCCAAAATCGCTCTGATTTTTTTCATGGTAGATTTCATAATAGTACATTTGAAGACGAAAAAAAAAGTACTTTACTGTTTTCTCGTGGAAATGAACGGAAAAAAGTTATAAGCGAAAAACGTGAATTTACGTAAAAATTATACAATTAACCACCCTGTAACAATCTTCCCCCCATTTTTGTGACTGTGGAAACTAATATGTTATTGTACATAATATTTAGCATGTATAGTGATAAATTCAGCTTGCCGAAACAAAAAGTCGCGAAATTGTAATTTCCCAGCTTATTTTCCTGGCCTACACATACCTAATATAATTTGGAGTCTATTTTAAAAAGTTCCTTGGTTCGAAAAACGAAATGTAATGCTAGTTCTTGATTTAGTTCTAAGGATATTCAGATGTGACTTAAATCTCTGGAGAATCGTTTTTTTGTGAATAATTTTATTCAGAAAGCGAAGTAATAAAAACCTCCTGAGATAATCAATTTGCGGTATCCCTATAAGTGCGTAACCACCATCTAGTTTATAAGAAATAAATCTTCACCATGTATGTTAATGCACTGATTGATTCTGAATTTTTGGAAGCAGACTCTTTTAATATGTTCAGTCAATAGTCAATATTAATTTATGAGCTATGCTCACGCCGGTATACAGGGTGTCCCGATACTTGATATAAAAAGAGTACAGATAGATGAGGTCAAAATAATATCAGTTCTTCATATAATTTTTATCCATACAGGCCTTCGTTAACAAGTTACGGGCCCTCAAAAGTAAAAATTAAAAAATTATTTTTATTTACAGTCTCTAAACCATTAACTTCAGCATGACACAAATTTGGTGAACGATAACACATGCGTACAACTTGCTTTTGATGTTTTAAGTGAAACTTCATTACGACCAGAATGCCAGGGACGGACTATGCCCAATGTTTAACAACCCAGAATTTTTGCATAGATGACGATCGCAATCTGCCTTTATCAAAAATAAGTTCCCTGAAGAATTTGCCAACGATAATACTCTTTTGGTTCTACTCGGTAAAATTAATTTATTTAGGAAATATTTCTGATTTTGTCACAGTGCACATCAAGCGGCGCCTCCACCATTTTTTTTCAATTTTTAATTGCACTTAATTACTATGTTGGAAGAATACGTATTTTCAAAATAAGAGCCTAGAAAATCTTACTGCCTGCTAATGTAATTTTCACAACAAATTTTGACAATTACACTTTATACATAACACAAAATAGAAAAACAAAACAAGAATAAGTTAAAGTAAGTTAACAAATAATTTAAAAGAAAGAAAACTATCAAAATACATTTTCAGTAAGGGTACTTTCGAAATATGTACGAAAGTATATTTTTGAGTCACTATTCCTGGATTTTATTAGTTAGTTATTCTGAGTTATAAAGCAATCACTTGTAGACTCAATTCGCCAAAAACGTTTCATCCATCTACAATTAGCAAATAGTCGATCACAGTTACATTAATAAAAATTAAAAATAAAAGGGGGTCCAGTATGGAGCCCTGAGAAACTTCAGAAGTTATTTCAAAGGATTTCAGTTCACTCAACTCTAATATACTATTTTCTTCTATACAGATAATAGTTAAAGATTTTTAGTAAGGTTGATAATACACCAAATTGTTAATGAATATATCATGATCAGAAACCTTTGAAAACAATCAGATTAAATTTTGTTGTTCATATCACATTATATGTTGATAACTGTGAAATGGTGTACTATCTCCATTAAAAACATACTATACATGTTTGAAGTTAGATTCATAGAAACGAAAGAGTAAAAAAAGGATATTTTCTATTCTATTTCTCATAATACAATATCATCAACGTTGCAAAAGTTGCTAAATTTTCTTGTAAATGATCCATTTTCATAGAGGTATCTTATTAACATCTGAGGCTCATTTATGACTGACCTGTTGTGAAGAAAGTCAAGAAGAATTTAAACAAAATCATTTAGAAATTTTAAAAATATTGCAAGAACTGTTATCGAAATATGTTTAGAAATATTCAAGTCACACTAAATCAGAAGCAATTTTCAAATAATTCAGCATTGTTTTTATTTATGAAAACCTTCTATAAACAGAAAATTTCAAAAATGTCTTTTAAAATCAAAATACCTACCTAGATAGAAGTTGGGAGAGTGGCTAATTTGCTAATATAAAACTATTCTCGGATTTCGCATAATGCACAGTACACAAACAGTATTTACACACACATTATTTATGTGTTCCCAAGTTCAAATATATCATGTTATCTCCCCTTTTATTACTTAGAATAGAATACTAGAATGCAGTTATCAATGGAAAAGTATCTCTATAACTGTTAGCCTAGAAAAACAATGTTAATCTAACTGTATAAGTAAGTTGTATGCACTTGTGTACATTTGCAACTAGATATATCTTTCCAGTAAATGAACGTTACTTTGTAATTTTACTGCTAAGTACGATTTAAATTAATTTCAAGGACTTTTTATTAGAACTAATCTAACTGAAAAGATATATTGGAAACAAGTTAAACTTTTAAATGAATATATTAAGTAGCTTTATTAAACTTTGCACTATTTAAAGTATATTAAAAAACCGGAGTGGGAATAAGAGTTCCTATGTATGTCCTTGAAATTCTCATATTTCAATTTACTTCAGTGGCGAATGTCAACAACCTAATCAATTGCAACATTAATTACCATATTTAAAAATTATAAACTTCACTTTTTATTCCTCAAAATTTTCTAAGGGAGTTAAAGTAATGATGCAGATAGTAAAGCATGATAAAGATGATTTTAGGCAAATTATATCCATAGGCGGGACAATCATGAGGGTTCTGAAATACAGGTTCGAAGTTTGACTGCCTTAATTTTAACAGACAATAAAATACATTAAAATAAACAAGGAAACCTTGTATGACATGGATCCTAAACTCAACCATTTCCGAGAGAAAAATTATGAAAGTCGCGTGCATAGAGTACCATAAAATATGTTTATCACTTTTTGAACTTCTTTATGCTTAATTCTAAAAAATAATAACGATAACACGAGGTACTAAGCTGTCCAGCAATACACAATTCAGTTGGTATCTGGAATTGGACCGTGTCTGAGTGTTTTGTATTTTGCGTACCACTTTTCTTGAGATGTTTTCCAGCGAGTGCGCGAAAATTGGATTCGAAAGTGTCGTGCGTGCATCGAAAATGGTGGTGGACATTTTGAGCATATGTTGTAGTTTGTTTTGTACTTGTGCATTTAAAAATGACTGAATTTTGCTTTTTGGTAAGTACCTAAATTATTTTTAATACGTATGATTATTTGGACGATGTGAATTTTTGGGTACTTTAATTACATATTTTTCAAATTCATAATTTGATTAAAAATTCCTATTTTAATAGATTCATAATTACTAAAATTCGAGCTAAAATTTAAGCATAACACTATATTCGTACTACAAAATTAATACATTTTATTTTATTAATTTAAAAACTGGAAAACAATTGTCTTGAAATTTACTAAATGTTTCACAATAATAGTTGTTTACACTTTTGTTATTCCGTAGAACAAGTCTGCCGCGTGCGCACGTGGTGTGCATCAACTGTGTAGCATTAGGTTAAGCGCTGTTGTCACGTTGTGATGAATCTCCCCAATATTAATACTCGCTGTAGAAAACCATCACTCTATCAAATGCTGAAGTAATGGTAGTCAAACTTCTCAAACCCTGTATATATTTTTTATACTGTTTTCTTCCTTTTTAAGTATAGCAACATAGTTCCACTTCAGAAAGAAACAAATTTGTGGTGTCAACATGGTAATGTGGTTTGTTACTGTTTATGACATAAAACTTCTTATGCTGGTAAAAATACATGCATATGTGCTGTTCCTGATTATGTTGTTATGAGAGCTGTTGTATCAATAATTACACGGTTTTAGCTATTTATTTAATTATGTGGAATTGTTCCTGCAACCCAGCAAGGTTGAAATCATCACGACTGTCGTGGGTGCTTCTAGTCTGTAGGCGAAACTATAGTAGACATTTCTTCTATGTAAAACAATATAAACTGGAACATACCGTTTTTTACATTTAATGCCAACTGTAATTTTATTACATTTGCATCTATTTAAATGTAACCTACTCATAAACGTGTGTTCTTTATTTCGTAAACAGTTCTTTTGTTTGATATTATGTATGACTATTGCCGTTGCGTAGGTAATATGTTGCTTTTTTTCAGTGAAAAGTCAATGAATTTATGGGAGCTAGATAGTATATAAAAGATAAGGACGATGATATTTAAATTTTGTGATAACTGTATGTTGTAATAAAATATTAATAACGCGAGTCTTTCAAGTGTAATAAAATTCACGTTATTATTAAAATGAATATACCTACTGTTCTTTCATTATCTAAAATCAGTTTCAGCTCTATAATCTCGAACTATTATCGCATCTATGTAGTACTTAGTACCTGTTATATAAAAGTATATTATGGAAAATACACTTCTACAACTTTTCAATAATGGCGTTAAATTAAAGTTTATTCTAAGTTATTAAAAGCTGCATATTAATGTTAAAGCGTTTAGCCTGTGACTGCTTAACGTGGAAAATTTCAAGGCACGCCTCTGTTGCGGTAAATTGTTACAGTAGTTCCCATAACAGAATTTTATTGGCTTATTCTTTTCTTGGAATTCTATCTCATCAAATATTGAACGGACTGTATAATATGTTGTAACAGATGTCCTTTCTGCCTCGCTAATGTAAATAAAGGGAGAAGGACAGTGGTGCGATGTTTTAGGTGAACTCCTTATCAACAGATGGAACAAATAAAGAACTCCTAGTAGGTTGATCAAATTCGTTTAACTTTTAGTTTTTTAAAATCTATATAATCATTTTATGGTAGTATATGAAAAGTACACACTTATTTACATTTACACATTATTTATCATAGCGCTGTCTTGGTAACAAATCTCAAAGACATACAGAAGCTTTGGTTAGAAATCGGCAATCGTAATTTGGAAAATATTACTCAGGACGTCAAATAGTTTTTTTTTGACGTATTTTAGACATTCAACTGCTAGTACTTCTTAAGTCGAATTATATTATAAATTTCATCCCTATAATCCTTGAAATATCGTCCAACCCTTGAGAATACATTTTGTATTTATAAATATCATTTCACATTAAACATTAAAAAACAAATACTTCCATTAAAGGAAAGAAAAAAGTAATTATGGGTTCACCACAATGGCATACTTCGATACTGTATTTCTATTTTTGATTTGCTCCTGAATCTTATTTTATACTGGATGTCCGGAAGCGACCGAGTCGTATGTAAAGGATAAAAATCTCTAGATAGAAATAAACTAACTAAGCTACGTCCTCAGATGGTTACGCGGCTTAAAAAAATGTTATGATTGTTTTTTCTAGATAGCTTCATTTTTTTTAAATTTCAATTATATCTGCTATGGTGTAACCGAAGATAAAGATAGGTCCAATTCTGTTCCTAAATACTTGAAACAGTTTTTTTATATTTGTTTTTGGAAGTATTCTAATCTGATCAAACTTTTTTCCTAAATTTGTATCTTTATTAAACTTTTTACCATTTATATTGACTTATGTCTTTTCGCAGTAAATCAAGAATTTTCAAACATCTTAAAAGCTAACAAAGTAACTTTAAAAAAACGAAATTATACTAAGGCAACCTTACCTTCCATCCAACGAGACTACTCTTTATGTAAGGGCCATCTACTTCCTTCACAAACCAGGCGAAAATTAATTCTAAACCAGAATAAGTAGCCGAGAGAAAAAAAAAACTTCAAGTAAACGTCTTGTTTATTTTTGTCAATAAGTTACTCGCGAATTGATCATTGTTCACACTTACTACATCCTTTAAAGAACAGTACTCAATTTTCTTCATAGTTTTGTAGCTTAACGTTAAAATCTCGACGTTGACAGAAAAGGTAAACTAGATCTAAAACGCACCACAAGAAACAAATAACTTTTATTATAAGTGAACTTCGAAAAAAAAATTCTCACACAGTGTATTTTATGTTTGTCGCAAGTACCCATCGAAGTTACTGCTGTATTATGCATTCCTTTGTTTCTTGTGCCAAACGCAACAATGTTTATTTCCACTAATATCAAAAATGAACAAATAAAAAATAACAAAAATATATACCTCCGATGATATCTTCACCAAAGAATTAAATAAAACTACCCCATTCAAATAAATAAGTCCACTTAAGAGTCTAGTATTTACTTGTCTGCTGGATGAAATTTGAATGATCTGTAATCCGTACAGTATTTGAAGATATAATTCCAAGACAAAAATAAGCCAATAAAGTTCTGTTATCTACTGTAACAATTTAATTTTAGAATATTAAGATATATATACAAGGTAAATATACATAAAGTAGAGTTTTTGGATTAAAATTTGTTTTTATTTTTTTACAGTAGGTACAGCAGAGTACCTACAAAACAAAGCATAAATAAATTAAAGAATAAAAGATAATACAATTATAAAGACGTTGGTACGAAAAAAGCTTTTATTCCACACCATTTCGGATAGAAGGAATCAAAACATATATTCAAAACCTGATCAACTCAGTCACTATCCCAAAGATTTATTTAACTTGAACCTATTTAATATTTAAATATATACTATCAATTTCCGTAAAACTCCTATGTATATTGGAATGGGTCACATAACCCTGCTTCTATTGAAACGTATTCTGCTTCATTTATGTTTCTCATTTCGTTTCGTTATGTAAACTTATTGATTTTAATTAAACTACATCACGTTCCTGGCAATGTGGGTGTCATAAAACTCGCTCTTACTTTTTACGAATTTATTGTCTTCCTGCGTAGTGCTGACTAAGTTGCACAAAAATTCTTTATTCTCTTGAAATATGAGTCTTTAGAATGTTTACCTACTGCATTTTACTGAAGCATGATTCTAAAAGTGTCAATTTGTTATATTCTAAAAAAATATTTCTTTTAAGCTACGTAAAAATGAGATTTACTGAACGAATGAAAGTTTCGACCTTTATTTTAAAAGAAATTATTTTCATTAATACAAATTTAAGAAACAACAAAACACTAATCCTTTAGATGGGCACAACTAATTTAAGGTAATAAAATACTTTACACAAGATACCATTTCAAATTCCTGCGAAAGAAAATATTTAAATTATACAACAGTGTTCCCCACAGCACTCATGTCGTAATAAATTTTTAACTGGAAGAGATAAGAGCAAAAAATGTATAACAATATTTGTTTATTAAATGCCTCACCTGCATGGGTGTTAAAACAAACTAACGATAATAAAATAATTTTAAAAATTAGCTTGTTAAATTCTTGCTGTAACTTTATAATTATATTATATTCTCCAGTTGATTGTATCAAATCGACATACTCATCTACTTGTCTTTGATTTGCTGTCATTATATATTCTTTAGATATAATACTTATTTTTTATAGAAGTGCTCCTAGATTGTAGTTTGCACGCCACAGTTATTTATTACACAGGGTGGTCCGTAATGATTGGACCATAGAATAACTATAGCTTCTATACTTCGCGGTCGAAATTATAGAGAATGACTCAGACATAATATAAAAACACTCTTAATATAAAGCGTATAAAATATAAAATGATTTTTATAACGGTTCAATATTATTGGTCTTGTATTAAATGATGTGCCGCTCTCTATGCACATCGATAGGATCTATAATCGTCTATAGACTGAGTTTCACCGAATCTTTCACCGATCTATCTCCTATCTCTGGAGATTTTAAAACGTAGCAATAATTAAAATGGATCAAAGTGCCGGTTGTAGCAAATAGTCTGTTGGACATAAACGCCCTAACCTATGCGATGGCATCATATTATAGAAAAGTAAAATTTAAAAACAAAATGTTAAAATATTTTTGAAGTTTTCTCGATAAAACCTCTAAAAATAATAGATGTTATGTGTTATATTTTTTCAATATTATCTATATCCTGTTGCCTTCTAAACTGATACGCCTATGGATTTTCGAACCCCACACGCTTCATCCTCCATACTATTCCAATAGCTAGCCATGAATTATTCGCCATAATTTCGAATGTGAAATATAGGCATGAAAATAATGGCATTTAGCTAAACATAAACAAAATATTGCTCATTTAGAGGCGGGTATCCATTTGTGTCAAATGTCCCGTAACGTAACACCGAACATGTTACGTTACAGCTAGTGGAGACGGAAAATTGTTGCATGGTACGTGTAACAAATTTGACACGCGTAACTAATCCGGGACGAACCATCAGTTGTCGGTTTTTAGTCGTCGCATCAAAGGGATGCATTAGTACTTTCTGCCACATGTTGAGACGGGGTTACCCTTTTGGCCGTAACGTTGCCTGTTGCTCATGTGATTTTGTCTTATTTTTTGTTTCGTCAGTCTTTTGTGTATGGTCTGGGGTTAGTCTGTTTTCTGCAGTGACTAGGAAGAGTGTGTTTTTCTGTGTTTATACCATGAAGTCGAATAAAGTAAAGATTTCCGGAGATTTCCGTTTCTTATTCTTCAAAATCGTATGATGAATAAAAATATATGACGCTGCTGCTAACTGCAATTGCAGTGACGAATCCATTATTGCAGTCAGGTGCATACTGCGAGTTTATGTTCCTGTGTCGTCACGTAACTTTATTTTGTTACGTTACGGAATGAATGATACGACTAAAACCACACATACTTTCGCAGCGAACCGTGTCACCTTTTGCAACAGGCCGTAACATGTTTGTTGTTACGTTACGGAGCATTGCCACAAGTGGATACTCGCCTTAAGCTATACATGGTGTTAAAATATGATTTTAGATTTATTATTTTTTTCATACATTTTACGGTTTTAGAGAAAATAACTTGAAATCACGGAATGGAGGATTTTTTATGGCGGAAAATCCGAATCTAAATTCAGTTACAATGTTACTAATAGAGGGCGCTAGTTATGTAGGTACTAATGAATAAAAATTGCTCATCGTAATTTTTTTATGTAACCCGCTATCGCAATTTTGAATAAAAAATCTAATTAATTATTTTTAAAGGAAAAAGGTGTATTTGTTTGATATCGATAAACCTCCCAAGTTTCAAGATGTTGGCATTTGAATCATTTAATTAATACAAACGACTACTACTGATATGACTCCAGTACTAACCCAAGTAGGTTTTGCCGATCGTTATTTAACAAACATTTATTTTATTCAACTATCAACAAATTTTCGACAATAAAATAAAGGCATATTTGGTTAAACTTCATTATTTTCATACCTTCCTTGCCAAATTGGAAAAAATTGCTTAACGGGTTTCCGAGATATGCCCGAAGATATTTGAATTTTTTCAACTTCAACACAATCTATTGGTGACATTATGCCCATTAGAAACAGAACGCCCCGTACTCTTATTGAGAAATATTAACACAAACATCATTGCAATTATGGATTACCTTTAAAATGGCATGTAAATCTTTCATTATAGCGATTTATTACAGCGTCATTATCAATTTACTGGAGTGTCTAAAACATTACCAGATGCTGCTATTAATTTTAATGATATAATGTTTTCCCCATAAATTTAATTTTCTGATAATATTACTAACAACGTCAGTCCGTTTGAACAAATTGCAAATATGTATTTAAAATAGTTCCTTAACTGTACATGTATTATTACATATGTTTATCTTGCCGTTTCATAAACGCGAATACGTCCATAATGGTGAATACATTATCACAGTTCTCACAATCCAATTTGGTACCTCGACGGCCGCAGGGCTCTTAGATGGAGGTATCAACAAAAGCAATTTATGTTTAAGACTATTCAATTTCGTTTTTTATGCAGTTGACCGAGAATATATTTTAATTGTCTCCAACTTTTTATTAATAATTAAGCGAATGCTGAAAGCTAATTGTAATAATTTGATTGTAAAACTTGTTACGTCTATATTAGCATTAATCGGTTCACATTTCGTTCGCGTTTTACGAACAGTGGGTCTCCTGCTAATGGAGATTAGTGAACAACTCGATCCTATTTTTTACTATGTGTACTTATTTTTTATTGTTTAAATAAGGCAACTTGCCTTTTCATGTTTTCCTTATTCTTATTTGCTTGACTTTGATATTTCAAATTTTTTATGGAAACCAAAACTAACTTGTTATTAAGTATGTATTTGTATAATAGAATGTTAAAAAATTGTCTTTACGCGTAAAAATACTTATAAGAAACTTTTCTGCATAGTTTTGATATCCTTAACACTTTTCACGAGAACGCAGTGACTTTTCGGGGTCGCTGATTACGAACGTGAGGTCAAAAATGTCACATTGACGAGGCGACTGAAAATCCTGAATAATATTCAGAATATAAAAGAGTTTTTGACGCTGATTTCGAATTTGATACCAGAAATGCCTTTTGACAGTTGATAGCTCATATCAATGCGGTCAAAATGACGAATTTCGAGAAAGTCGTTTCCGAGGGTTTTTTGGAGTGGGAATTACAAATTTGATATTGAAAATCACTTTTGACTGACGACAGCTGTCATATCGAAAGTAATACCGGGTTTTGGAAGTTGCTGATCTCGAACTTGACATCTGACATGTTTAATTGAAATTGAAATATGATATCCCAGGGGCTGCTTTTTCTATTTTATACATTGAAAATGACTATTGAATGTTGACAGCTGCCATATCGACACAATGAGAATATATCGCATTTCATTTTAGGTCTCAAAATACACAGAACACGATTCAGTTTATATACTTTGGCAGTTATCAATTATCAATTTGACTATTTTTGACCTAGAATTCGTAATCAGCGACCCCAAAAAATGCCAGTTGTATATTTTCAGAATAAAAAATTTTCAAACTCTCGTCAAAAAATGATTTTTTCCAAAGTTAAGCAGTTTTTTCAAATGTGTATTTATAACATTATTACAACAATCAATAGAGCCTCCTGGGCAATGGGGTAACGTTCTGCATGGGTAGATAACCCGTTTAGAGTTATATAATATTGAGAATGGTGGTAGGTACCATACCTACGTGGGTTACCACTATGCTTGTAAGGGTCAAAATAACTAGATCTGTTTAATAAGTAATTTTTTATGTACAAATTCCAAACCATTTATATTTTCATTTCCTTAAATTTGGAAAAGGAGAAGCTCTTTGATATTTGACGTTATCACTTTGCAAATTGAAAATATCGCATCAAATGTAAATTAAATGGTATTAGGAAATGGCTATTGTTCTTTTTTTTTAAATATTCAGATATGGAACTTTTTCGAAGTCCAAAAAATGAAAGCCGGATGTTGGAGGCTTTTACTTTTTAATATGTAGTACGTGACTGTTCCATAGACGTCTTTATATAATAGAGTGTGGACAGGAAATATCATGTCATTTGTGACGTGACGTAACTTGAGTAGTTGTTTCTGGGAAGCAGTTCCTTAAGTAATTGGCAATCAATAGTTGATTCGGCGTGGAACATTCCCAGGAGGTCAACTTATAACGTCCAGGATTCTCGAATTTCCTTTAACTGTATTAGCTCAAGGCATAACATCACTTAAAAATTTGAATTTATAATTTAATAGTGTCTACAAAACAAATAGTTACCAAAGAATTTATAGTCGCATAAAATCGAGTACAGACCCGTTTAGGTTTTGTGTTTCTGTTAGTGTGTTTCAATTTGAGTTGCATCTATACCTTATCCTAGGACGAATATGGATTTTCTAAGATCATTTTACCATGGAATAGTACCTTGCAATCGTAATTTTTGTTTGTGTTACAATTTCGCAAAAAACTGGAAAATCATATTTAAGAAAAAAGAAAAAAGCTGAGAGTTCAATCGAATTGTGTACGTAGTATTACATATCAAATTATATATCTTCACATACAATGAAATCCACGGACAACTACCCTCAGCAAAAAAATGAAATGTTCACCAGCACGACAGGACAGGCATTAGAGTGCCGCTAGAGACGTATCGAATAAATTGATTGATGCAAAGTTTTAGATCATAGTCAGATATGTACATGTTATTGTACAATAACGCAGATAGTGGACTCACAATTAGTAAAATGTGAAGTAGTTGATACTTCGTCACGTACATCATCTACTGAAAACTATTTTAGATATGTGCCTGTAATCTTGGTCATTTTTGTGTTTTTGAAATGGGTATTTTGGAGACAATTAAATTCGAAACCCTTAGCACAACTGTTCACTATTTTCTAAAATCGCTTTCTTTATGGATAAGAAATTATTATTTTTTTAACTTTTGCTGATACTTACTATACCTATATATTTTGTGGTAAGTTCCAATGTGAAGCGTTTAGTAGAGAAAAATAGAATTAGGTATATTCTTATAATGTAAAGAGGCTGGAGAACTGTACCACATTTCCGATCTCTAGTTATTGTACATTAGTTTTTTTTACTATCCCAATGAAATAAAATAAATACTTTGTTTAATTAGCTTATAATCACCAGCTTTTCGAAACAATTTTAAAAAATTCTACTTTCCTGAGATAAGTAAATATAGATTAGTTATAATTAACTGATTAGTCAGTTAGTAATAAAATGATTAATGATTCTACTTATAAATATATAAAATTATTTCGTGTTGCTCCTTAGCACTGAATACTTATACCTAATATTGTATTTCTGGTAAAAAAAATTGCTTGTTGAAGGAAATTAATGAATCTAAATATGGTAATACTTTATTAAGTATAATATAGGTATTTTAATTCAGATATTAAATAATCAAATATTTCTTTGAACGCAATTGTTCATATTCGTTCTTTTTATAATGATAGAATAGTTTTCAAATTTTCTGCACAATTAAATCATACTAAGCTTAAGATATAATATCGGAGAAAAGAAATCTAATTTTGTAATAAATGTTCATTGAAACTAATAATAGAGAAGGCTGTATTTATTTTTTTGGAATTCACATATTACATATAAATTTCAAAATAAAGTGATGGCTTTATTTCAGTTTGATTAAGAAAATTGATATCTTCAATTTTCATAATCAAATTAGTAAGATTATTGTTAGTTTTTGTTCACACTTTTCCTATATAAGTAGAACTATCTTGTGTCTTAGGAAATCAAATATTTTTTCTAGATTGCACTAATAGCCTGTAAGATAAACGAATCAAATCTTACACTTCTATAATTGTAGAAAAAAAGTGTTTAGTGCTATTTTTGTTTATGACCCTATACAAAATTATGGCGCTTCAGTTAATTTCATACAGTTTTTTATTCAACATTTATTTTTATCTGCGAAAATAACAACCACAGATGGAGTGCAAAGTACAGGGAAACACATTGTTTGAGAACGTCATTAAAATAATTTATTAAAAAGACAAATTTATGATAATTACATGATGTTAAAAAAACCTCCATTTGATGGCGCGGAAAATATCTACCAACTCACTTGACGTAAACAACATCGATATCAACAAACGAATTTTTTTGATACAACTAAGTATTTCCATTTAGTACAGAATTTATTTTATTGTATTAAATAAATTCTTAAATATATTTTTTTATTAGATTATTCAGCGGTAAGGCTAAAAAAAAGAGTAAAAAAATAATAAAAACTAACTCACGATTTTTTTCACTTTCATACAAATACATATTTTCTTATGCTTTAGACACTACTAGATAAATTTCCGTTAATAAAATACACGAATTTTCTTACTTTATTATCTGAGTTAAATTTCTATAAATTTATTCTTTGTCAACAGTACTAATTCATTTTCAGTCTACTTATACTGCGAATAATACATCTCCAAATATCCAAAATCAGAAAAAAAATCTATCATTTTAGTAATTAATATACATTTATTTTTTATATACAGGGTGGTCGCGACGTAATGGGCCAAAATTCATGGGTAGATTCCCCAAGTAAAAATATTGCGATTTAGCCGAACTTACCTTAGTCCAAAAGTTGATAGTTAAAGAGATACAGGGTGTTAAATGTAAAATATTATTTCAGTTTTTTTTAATTTATTCCTTAACAAATGCAAATATACCCACAAAATTTTTGAGATTGGAGTTCGTTGAGTAGAGGAATTGAAATCTGTTCACATTTTGGTTAAAGTTCATAGAGGGCGCTAGCTGCAGTAGATTGAATGTGTTAAAAACGACATAACTTTGTGCTTTAAGGTATCTCATCTTTGGTTACAAATTCTTATTTTCCAACTTTTTTTACACAAAAAAGGTAGATTAAAGTAGCTATCTCGCACCGTTTTCGAGATATTTGGCTTTGAAACTTCCAATGCTGTTGCATTAAATTACAATTAAGTACCTACAGGTATTATTAATTTAGTGGTAAAGTTTCTTAAGTAGGATTTGGACGCAAATCAAATAATTGACGTCTTCCACTTGTCTTATTACTGTCATTTGTATGCTAATTTCTATTAAGTATTATTCGTATCTAATTAAAATCACAGCTTACAAATTAAATTGTATACTCGTACATAAATGTGAGATAGAATGCCGAGGTTTTCGTTTTTGGAGTTACATGAAATTAGTTGTTTATGGAGACACTATAAACACTTGAGAATAACTTTAGTAGCATGTTTTAAATGCTGCAAAGTCATTTCGCATTAAGGATTTATACTTTAAAATAAGACAATCTTTTAATAAACGTGTTGATAAATGTATTGAAGTTAGAGGTGGATATTTTGAGCAATTATTGTCAAAAAGGCATATTTTTTTACTAATGTTTACTATTTTACTGTTCATTACAATTTTTAATTCTAAGTAAACCCTTGTTTTTGACATTTCTAAATTATTTTAATTATTTCAACTATTAGCATTGGAAGTTTCAAAGCCAAATATCTCGGAAACGGTGCGAGACAGCTACTTTCATAAAGTCTTCCTTTTTTGTGTAAAAATAGTTGGAAAATAAGAATTTGTAACCAAAAATGAGATACCTTAAAGCACAAAAAAGTTACGTCGTTTTTAACACATTCAATCTACTGCAGCTAGCGCCCTCTATGAACTTTAACCAAAATGTGAACAGATTTCAATTCCTCTACTCAACGAACTCCAATCCCCAAAATTTTGAGGATATTTGCATTTGTTAAGGAATAAATTAAAAAAAAAACTGAAATAATATTTTACATTTAACACCCTGTATCTCTTTAACTATCAACTTTTGGACTAAGGTAAGTTCGGCTAAATCGCAATATTTTTACTTGGGGAATCTACCCATGAATTTTGGCCCATTACGTCGCGACCACCCTGTATACTGAACTGTATCTCTAATTATTTGGTTGAACATGACAACCTATTGTAAGTAATAACGCTGTCTTTCTGTTTCAGGTACTTTCATTTATGTCATCAAACGAGTAAGTAAAACTAATGTTCGTATAATCTCTGACCCATTAGAAAATACTTTTGTTAACATCACACAGCCATCTGCTCTAATTTTAGGTATCATAAAAAAGAATTAGAAACAATCCGGCTTTCATTTATAATGAGCTTATTTTAAAAATTAATTTTCTCAGAGCCTTTGTGAACATCAACATAACAATTTTAATGAGACAAAAATGTAGAAGAAAGTGCCTTATTAATTTTTTTCGGCGTTTCAAAATTGGCGACCTCCTAAGGTGAACAATATTTATCTAGGCACGTATTCAGCTTAGTTTGTGCAGAGTAAAATTTCCAAGATAAATTGATAAATACATACGATATAAATTAACTGTATAAAAAGTAACACTCGTGCTTGATTTAGATCAATATTAGCACGATTACATTGGTGAATATGTTTATGTAGTACTGATTTAGGAGAAAGATATAATTTCAACACAGTAAGTCTACTGATTGTACTAATTTATATTTTATTAAAGTAAAATGTTCAGGATGTATTTTTAGGGTTATAAAATTATTTAAACACGTATATTTAAATAAATATATGCTAGCTCTATCTTATTTGCTTGCGTTTAATTAAACTTAATACAGAACTCTCCCAGCACGGCACTACCTCTAGTAAACATAAATAAACTCAGGCTATATTTTATAATTTAACATTACCTTCGTTTACTACCAACAGTTTTTTGAAAATAAATTTATGTTTACAATCTCTTTGGCGAGTAGGTTAGAATTTCGGTTGTGATGTCAAACATTCAATAAATAATAAAGACTTACAAATAACTACTTTCTCAGATCTTTAGAGTATTAAACAGAAAAACAGTGACTAGCAGTCAGTCATGTCAAAAATATAACTTACTTAATGCAGGCCAATACCAAATCTCGAATGCAGAGCGTTTAAACTAGAAAACAAACAGCAAGACTTTCTCTAACACTTAATGTCGCAGTACAATACTGCAACAGTGATCTCCATAATAATTATTTTAAAGAAAATGCTTAGTTAGTTAGGTCCACAGTTCGGACCACAGTTTTAGATATAAGATGTCAAAGATATTTTTTACAAACAAATTTGTACAAATATGTTTTTGTCGATGCAAAATATGCCAAGTTTAGAAAATAAATATCTTGAGGTTAGATTTTCTGCATTATTCTCATACAATGTAATATTTAATTGTACACAAAAAACTACTCTACATATCACAAGCTATAGTATAAGTATAAGGTACAAGAAAATGTATTTTAATTGCTGGACCTCTCAAGTATGATATAGTTATATTTATGGAAGATTTATTAATTTCGAACTTTTAGATGATAATAAGCTGGAAGGAAAAGTTATAACTGACACCATTTTTTATCAAATTAAAATATTAGAACGGGTATTATTTAGGTTAGCATGCTTATTTTTGCATTAATCTATTCTTACTAGTTTTTTTCTAATATACAACGTTACTGACATTTTTATAGACAAAATTTACGAGTTTCTTTGTTGGGAGTGTTGGTGATAGTGTGTTAATTGGGCAGATAATAAAGTTTTCGTTTACGGAATATGAAAACTGATATCCTTAGTGCATCGATTTTGATCGTGAGAATACGAAATCCTCAAAAGGACTGTTATAATTGTTGTCCGCATCCGTTTGGAATACGCTTTTTTCAGTCACATTTAAGTTCGATCTTTTAATAAAATTAATTAACGTGCATCAGTTCTTTTCCCACAGTCGCCAAAATGTGACACCCGAACGCTGCTGCTTTCTTGCTGAGCGAAGTATATCAGGTACTGAGAATACGTCTTAATGAAAGGAGAAAATTTATTTTGTATTATGCTATTTGACAAGAGAAATTTAAGGTTCACTTTTCTTGAGTTGAAAACTGATAGCTTGGGTAAGTGTGCTCCATATTCACTAGCTCTACTTTGCCACGATTGGATAAAATCTTTTGACTCTGTCATATTTTACTTTCGACTGATTCGGCTGTTAATTCCTGCCCGTGATGTTTTAATACATTTAGATATCTTGAAAAAAATTGTATTGTAAGTGGATCTATAAATAATAAATACAATCAACTTTAAATATACAGGGTTCTTCACGGTAAGTGGCCTATTGGACGTTTCAGAGGAACCAAAGACAATATGACTCTGAAATTTAGTTTACGGGGTTTAGACAGATATGTTCTCTTCAATGAAAATAATGCCATCAAGGTAGCACTTCCGGATATACTAAAAGTAGCTGTTAACTTTGTTATTTTAAATGGAACACCCTATATATTATTACATTATCGACAAGAAAAATTAAAAATAAGTCAAAAATGTTAACGCTTCCTTGTATCTAAATCTAAACGTTTTCGAGATAATCGTCATTTTACAAACATTTTGACAGATGCAAGCGTTTCGAATATTCCTCATATCTTTTCTTCGTTCTGGAAGCTTTCACAAAGAACTTAAGATGCGCTACCTTCTGCTATCAAAATTACCTGAAGAAAATTATACTAAATGTCTCATTTTTCACGTTACATTTTGAAAAGTTGCGTTGTTTCACGTTTGTTGCTTCTTTTAAATAAAGAGGGGGTATATTTACACAAAAATAATACTCGTACGTAATAAGATTTCCTTGCATTGGGATACTATTATTAGCAACTGCAAGTACAATAAAGAGCAAGTAAGCATCCTTTCATTAAGAAAACAACGAAATATCAAACAGCCAAAATTTTAAAGTGCAACTCTCTCAGTTTCAAAAATACACCACCTATGTATGTTTTTATCCAATTAATTAATTAATTAATTAATTATTTCCAATTATTTCGAATTTTCACCACCAAGAACAGCAGTGACAACATTTTTAACATTAAGGCGATGTTTCGTATATATACGACCACGAACAACTCGATATTTCACAGTTAACTTATAAATAAATTAATTACATTTAATATTTTTATTTATTTCATGTAAAAAATCACAAATAAAGAACATTTGTTTGGTTATATTTGCATAAAGTATCATAATATTGCATTAACCAATGTTTCTTCGTCGAGATTTATTAAATTAAATGAAGAAATTTTACTTGATTTTATGGATTAATTGGATTGGTCCGGGATGGATTTGTTCCTCTAAAACTATGTTGTCTTATATTTTACACTAGTTGCCTCAACTTGAAACTCTATCCTATCGAATCAGACCAACTGTATCCGGCAAATAAAATCTATTATAAAGTTCCAATGTGTCCAGTCGATCAACGTGTCAGCACATCAGTAATTGTGTTGTATTCAAAAGGAACTTGGTTAGCTTTCAAATCGTAAATTATGGAATAGTAAACGGTCGAAACAATATAAACATTGGTCGTACGAAATATGTAAATAATAAATTTAAATCAACAGTTCTAGAACTAGAAAGTACAACCGGAATTATATTATTCCCTAGGGAAGGCGAAATTTTTACAATTTTATCTACCGACAGCAACTATCCCAATACGGCAGATTCTGAAGCGGCTATGAAATCTCTTTTGACCAAATCGGGCGGAATCGAGACGGACTGAGAGATATGTGGGTCACTGGAATAGCGTGTTATCAAAAATGTAGTGCCTCGACGGTGCCGTCCGTCATCTTCACGTAATTAGCATTACATTCGTGCACTACGTGAATATTAGTTGCTGGGTGCTGTAATTATGATTTCTGTTTTTGTTATAGAAGGAATATTTACTTTAAAAACAGAATTCCTCCACATAAATATGATTTATGTTGTTTCTTTAAAACGATATCAACAAAAAAATAGTTTGAGGTTTTATCCTAACTATTTGTGTTCTTTTAAATAAAAATTAAATAAAAACCTTCAAAAAATGTTCTAATCTCAAGGGCTGGAGGAACATGAGTACAACAAGATTTTTTCCAGGATCATGGGCGTATTGTCTTTCTCTTCGAAATGCGAAACTTTTGGCACCACCTATAATGTCCAAAGACAATCAGATCTGATACAAATAAGTTTTTGAGGGCGTTAAATACGTCAGCGATACTAGTTTCTGACCAACGCTAACTGCGATCTTCCTCAGTGAAACTTTATAACACCTTTTTCAGGTCACTCTTACAATTTTATGGAGAAAAGTACTCTTGTTGAAATCATTTGAGAAGTGTTCAATTGATAAGACAAAATATAGGTGCTTATGGTTTTGTTTTTGCCAAAACACCCTGTGTGTTTCATATTTTGATTAATAAATACTACTACAAAGTTGACAGTAAAGTTGGTGTTTCTTGAATACAAAACAAACAGAATATTTTGTGCAAAAAATAGCCACCCCTCCATCTGTCCCTAATTTATGTGTTCCCGGTGCATCTGACCTGAGACGTGAGTGAATTGAGTTGTTGTCAATCAACACCGACAACGTCTTTTGCCGCAGCATTTGCATACAATAGACAGGAAAAGGATGGATAGATTATATGTGGCTGTTCGTCGGTGTGCGTGATTCTCGAGGAAATAGAAAATTTACAGCGGTCCGATTGACCATTCACGTCTATTGTCTGTTATTTATCGTCATAATACTAAGTTTTATTTTCCATTTCAGGATTGCAGTAAAGATATCTCGTGTCCGAGGATGGATTCCTGCAGAGAAAATTTAAATAAATTTCAGTGATAATTGTTGTTTCTACAAATTCTTTGAAAATATTAATGCATGAGTTAAATATGCAAATTTTATTTTAAATACCTATCAAACATGCTACTTCTGTAATAAGGAAGAAAAATAACTGATAGTACAGATCCTTAATGTTAAAGTCATATGAATCATATATTGCGGTGTCGCCGAACATCTTCAGGTAGGAATTATTATCGTGTCTTTTCAATGGTGGCATCATTCCAAATGTTTATTCAAATAGCTCTCTCCTTGCGACACTTTTATTACCGGTACTTTATGATCTGTTGGACATCGATGCGACGGGCGCAGAGCAGATGATATGCACGTGCACGTCCCCGCAGTTCCCCATGCACACATGTTTATCGTACATATAGCATGTTTTCCAACCTAAATTTGAGATAGCGTGTTTTCGTAGTAACGCGTTGAAATGGTATATTTTAAAGAAAATCACGTCTTACTGATTTTTTCGTGTATATAAATATGTTCTATGTTAAGTCTAACTAGTGCAGATTCAGCAGAGGTCTGCGGAATGCACATTCTGAATATATTGTCCAATTGGATAGCCTATGAGACCAATTTTATTGGACCAATATATCCAAGATGTTCATTTTTCATTCCGCTACATAGTTCGCCCCAACTAGACCGTATCTTGAAGCTTTTTGTATGCACTCCCTTATATTATTCAAACGCACATTCTCTAAATCGACATAATTTGTAGACGGGTACATTTTTGATGCCCCAAACTTAATTTACTTTCAAGTCACATATCGCATCTGTTGATGATTGAAGTACAAGGAATCAGACTCCATTTTTTTCCACTTCAGAGATGGTGCGAATTGAATTTCAAATGAATCCTACAGAATCACGCGAGTTAAATCACGATGTTATATTCTTCTCAAGTGCGTGCAATAGTCCAACTTTAGTATGCTCAGCGAACTGAATAAATATTATATAAGATGTGTTGTATATTACCCCGGTTTGGTCCCCATATTTCATAAAATATTAAACCAAATGGGTAGCTCGCTCCTCTTTTTTCATTTGAAGGGTGAGAAAAGTAATTTATTCAGGAGTCACATAAAAAAATTAACAAAGTTTTATACACACGTAATTGACTTGAACTGATGTGATGTATAAAATTGTTTAACATCATTTGATAAGACTTCAATTTTATTTTCGAGACGAACCGAAACGGCGTAATCCATACCTTTACAATAGAAGAAGGATGAGAGAGCTAATACTATATGTTTTTTTTAAATAAATGTGATGTCGGTACATTTCATTTCAAAATGCAACAAAAATTATAGTTATTTTTTTGCAGTTTTGTGGCAATAAACTCTAATCATATTTTTTGACGTTTGGATATTGCCTTTCCATTAACCATGCATCTAATAATAAATGCTAGGCGTTCGCTTTCATTGCCGTAATAAACGTTTCTGAGTTGCATTATACTACCTCTTAGAAGACAAAAACTAATTAAGATGATGGTCGAAGTTGCATCATCTGAACGCTTATTCGTGCTAGCGAGTAATCTTTGTTGCACGTCGCCCGTCGAGAGCCACAGTTTACAAATGTTAATTTTGTAAAACAGACCTAATCTGGATGTGCTATTGATTATATGATCGTCTCACTCTCGTGACTGCATTCGTGATCATCAACGATATTTTGTGCAGGTCTAAGTGTAATTCTGTTTCCGTTTGTTTTCATTACCTTAGTGTTACGTTTTCCTATGCAGTTTGTTAGTTCTGCGATTTTAAATGTAACCAGGAAACATGTTTTGTTGGGTAAGATTGTTTTGTAGAATAGAGCTACAAATCATTCACCAAGCTGAGGTTTCAGTTTTTATAAGGAAAAGTCTTCAAAGTTATCTGAAATGTGGATCTACTTGAAATATCAGAAAAGGTGAAAACTATAAATGTCAGATACATATACTTTTGAGGTGCTAAAGAATAGTACGAAACAGATGTAGAAATTTTCATTTTTTCTCGAAAATGTTCATCATTGTCAAAACCAGAAGACTGTAGACGTCTGCAACATAAAGGGCGAACAAATTTGGTATAAAATTCTCATTTACGTTTTATGCGTAGAATTCCTAGCGATATATATATTTTTCCTTGCAGCCTTAATAGTCTTGAATCATATTTTAAACATTAACTTTATTAATTTCTGTTAGATTGACTTTTTTGTTTCATTGTTGTTTTTTCCAACATAGTATGTTACATTATTTCCATTCTGCATCCTCTTGTTCCGTAATTGGTTGTAAAAACTGTAGAAGAGTGTATTTTCTAATACATAAATAATAAAGAAATAAAATCACTGTCGTGCAATTCCTGTTCAATTTGGAGTTTGGAATTTCAGAACAACCAAGACGTTGTTGATAATCCTTACCATAATCTTAAACTTGGTTCTTTTAACTCGTGTGTTTGGATTCTTATTGATGGTCGTTTTAAGTATGCTGGTGAAGTTGATAAAGGCACAATCAGGAATATTTGTATGATTTAATAAAAGACTTAATGGGAAAAAGAATTCAACTATTCAGCTAGTCAATTTTTGAAATATTCTCATAATTCAGAAATGGTGACTTACGAGAAAGGAAAAAAGTGTGCAAACGCAAATCTTACAAAAAAAGTAGAAAACCGAAACGTTTCCCAAACAGTAATTAAATGAAAAAAAAAATTTTTTCTGAAACTATTGAGCATGAGGAGGTATATAAGAAATATAGCTATTTTAAGTTATAACACAATAATTTCTCACGATTTCAGATACATGGTGTTTCAGAAATCCCAAATCATCCAGAGATAATTTATTATTCGTGCATTTGCAATTCGAATTAGACGTTTATAGCAATACTGTACAAAAATAAAATTTTGGGGCAAACAATGAGACAGGTTTTTTGTATTTTTTTTCGCAGAATTGAATCAGTTTTTGATTTTTTTTTATTTAAACAAATTATCAACAATTACTGAAACATTCATCGGTGCAAGTCATTTTTTTAAATTTTTTGCATTTTTGAGCATGTTTTTGAACTTTATTACAAATATCTTTATTTCACCAAAAAGTCAAAACGAAAAAAATGATCACCGGTAGAACTCTGTACGATGATTTTCCTAAGTAGAATTTTTCTTTGAAAAAAAAGTGTTTCAGACAGGAAAAAATGAATATCTCGGAAACTTCTTGATTTTTTTTATCTAAAAAAAATTTGTGGTTATTTTAGACACAGTATACATTCACCAAGTTTCGTCAAAATTAAGTTATTTTTGCGGAAATGAGAAATAAAAAACAAAAAATCAGAAAAAAAACTGTTTTTCGCATTTTTCTCGGAAATTTTGAGGCTATCGTAAAAAGTGACCTCTACAATAGTTGTAGATTTTTGCATAATCTACAAATTTTGCATTGGATACTTTTTTATTTGACGTCAACTTTCGCCAGAAATCTCAATGATACAATTTTCACAACTCTCCGCCACCCCTGCTCACGTATTTATTTATTTAGATTTATTATAAGCCCTTTTACCATTTCCATTTATAAAATAAGTCCAGGTAACATTTTTTTTTCTCCAAGTGTAATTTGGTAGGACTAACTCTAGTTTATATTAGGGTAAATTTTTATCATTATTTTCGCCTAAAAACTAAAATCTAAAAACATTTATTTAGAGGAAAAATATATTATAATTATTATTATTTTATGCCTAACCTTTTATATTTGTAAGTTTCTGCTGACATTAAACTCTTCAAATATTAATTAATAAAATAATAATTTAAATTCAAATTTAAACTAATAAATTTAGAAAAAAATCATAGCATAATAATACTATTACGTAATATACTTCAAATTATAATTAAAAATGGATTGATCACACTATCACCCACAGCTTAATGTGTTTTGCAATTGAGGCTAATGCCTCATTTTTTTCTGAAAGCTTTCAGGGTATATCGTCTACTTAATAGATGCTATAAAAAATATTTTAAGTCTATCACTTCTTAAAATTACACCGCTATTAATCTAAATTGAAAGAGAAAGTCAAAATGCAGGAAATGTCTGTTATTAAAATAAATACAACATATAATATTCATTATTGTTAAACTGTCTCAGTACGTTTGTTGACATACTTAGATTGTTTTGATTAGATTTTAGACAGTAATTAGAGGTTGTGAGAACGCAGTTTTTTTGCATAAGAATTTCGCGCCGAGTAAATAATATGAGTTTCTATCCAAGAGTAGTGCTTCACGATTCATATAGCCATTATTTTTTGTTTGGCCATTGACCATTTTATAACAGTTTACCTTTTGGTTTTTGATGACTTTTATCTATTTTCTTTATTAGTTTCAGTTTGTAAATTATTTTTGTAAACAGTGCTATTGTATTGATTTGAAAATATGACAGAAGCTGAAAAATCAAGGGCTACCAATAAATAGTTATTTCAAAAACCTATTAATTGCCCCTTTTTAAATTAAATTGTATCCACGCTAACCATTGCAGTAATTATTTATTAATATTATATACACAGTATTAATATTTCGAGATATACCACTTAGATCTCAGTTATATTAAGAGATAAAAGGAAATTTGAATTATCTTTTTTGTCTTGAAATTATCTACGAAAAACAGAAATTTTTTGTCGTTGAAAGCAGAAAATGGTGTAATTTTTTTATGTTCCATATTAGATTTAAAATTTTTAACGACGCCCATAAGAAAACAAAGACTTTCATTCAAATTTCACTCAATTTTACTCAATAATATATCAATTTCTGTCCACATCCGATTGAGTGAAATTTTCACTCTATTAGTATGAGTACAACTGAGTGAAAATATTGCACCAGAAATGAGTGAGTTGTATTCAAATCCGAATTACTGCTACCTATCAACTGAGCGACATTTGACTCTATTCTGAGTATATGAAACAAATTTAGAGTTTACTTTTTCTCTAATATGATATAAATTTAACTATTATTGAGTCATTTCTTACTCAGACTTGGTTTTTAATTTGGAGTGCAAAAATAATCATAAATAATTAATTAGGATATACAGTGTTGAAATTAATTCACTTCGCGGGGCCTCCTCCTGTCTTGGCGATCACGCTTTTCTGGAGCATCTAACGGGCCCCTATCAACTGTGGTCGGTCGATATTACAGAAGCAATATTTAAGTGGTGCCATCTTCACAGCACCATTCAAATTACTCGAAATTAATATACATTTAAACTCACAGAGTGAGGGCATTTACTCTGATTTAGGTACAAGTGCACCAAATACGAGTTTACGTGAAGAATTTATTCAAGGAGTACCTATATTTGAGTGAAAGTAGTCAGTTTTAGTTTAAATATAATCACAAATGAGTAAAATGCCTAATATTGAGTGAAAGTGTACTCACTCACACGAAGAATTTATTCAAGGAGTACCTATATTTGTGTGAAAGTAGTCAGTTTTAGTTTAAATATAATCACAAATGAGTAAAATGCCTAATATTGAGTGAAAGTGTACTCACTCACACCGATTTTTTTACAGTGTACATGTAGTTTTTCTGTCTTATTATATGCTACGGACAATTCAGTTAGATACATATTTAAATTGCCTATAACAAACTCTCCTAGCAACGACTGGGTTTAAAAAATCCACATCTTTCCATTTTAGATTAAAAAAATAAAAGTGAAATTCAAACTTTTGAGTTTTGCAAGTTTGTCCGACACTCTGTCTCTTAAAGCAACTGAGATTCCAATAATATTGCTGAAGAAACAGATGCTCTGTGTACAGAATGTTTCATGGTTAATTGAATAGGTACACTTATAATTTGAAATTTGAACAGAAATTCACATTTCCTACAATATCTCTGAAGATGTTCGATGAAACTTGAGGAGTTACTGCCATTGAGAATCCCTGAAATTCGACGAATGGGATTTCTAAGACAAAAATTATCATACATTACCGTTACCAGGCCAATTCAGATTTTAGTTCTGTTTCATATTAGTCTCCTGAAACATCCTGTACATGTAAATAACAACGATTGAATGATTGAATGAAAAAACACATTGGTATCGAAAATATTTTGAAATTATGTCAATTATTTGTTATCCTTTCATTTTTAATGTTAATTTTTTCCACTTCCGTTATAAATCTAGATCATTAGCTGAAATTTAATTATTATGAACTAATTGTTTAGTTTCTTTTCATGCTCCCCCATCAACTAATAGGAAACGCATTGTTTTTGATGACTTGAAGGTGAATAAACGATTTAGTTTAGTATTCACCTTCCAACCCTACTTTTCTAATGCCAGATGAAATGGTTCCACGTTAAGGAACTTTAAATCTTTGAAGTAGTTCTATTCAATAATACATTATTCAGTACGCAGTCCGCTGACTGATTGCCGTAAAGTGGAATGAAAAAGGAGAAAAACCTGTAAGAAGTAAACCGCACTGTCAAGTCCACTGGACACAGGTATAACATGCGGGGTCTAACTCATCTACGTCACCTTAAAATAGAAATATTTCCTGGCACGCCAAGTGCTGTTGACAACTGAGTGACGGCAAGTCAACCCCATGGCTAACCGATTATATTTGTTTCGTTACGTTCCTGTTGTTGTTCTGAAGACCGTTCCTGACATTGACTCAGCGATCTAAACAGAAGGCGATATGTTCCTCAATAGATCAAGATTACCTTGCATGTTTGTTTGTTCTGCGATGTGGCAGATCTCAACTGAGTTGCGCAATGTTTTCTTTTTAATACACAATTGCTCAAATTATCTGTGAGAATATTTATTTAGTAAGCGTTAATGTACTCGTAATTGCAAAATTCTGTTTGAAAGCCTACGATTGCGCACGGATTTGCGTTCGTATTGTGTAATGCTGTAACGACAGCGTTTAAGTGTCAGTGATATGGTAATTAAAGAAAAAGAATCTCTTTAGTCATAAAGCCAATCAAAATGTTAAGATATTGTGATACGCATGATGTGCTATTTTAGTCAAGAAGAGTCATTAATAGATAGAAGATTTAGTGTTGACAGGTCGAAGATTTCTAAAGTAATCGTTGATGTCTATATTACTGAGACTCCCTATGGAGTAAGAATGCACGTCAAGGAAGACAATGACGCAATCTTCTTCGGACGAAATTGTTATAACGGTTTTTTTCAGATGCAGAAGAAAATGTTGCAATATTATATGACAGAGTGGTAAAAGGGCATGATAAATTTAGCTAGAGAAGACTTATCGTCCTATGACAAATGCACCAAGCCCATGGTCTCGAAATTTAAAACGGAAAAAGGAATTTGACTGGTCTTTCTTTCTTAAATTAAATTCTACCTTTAATGAAATGCTGACATAAATATATTACACTCGAAATTAACTTTGGTTTTAAACGTTGATAGTCATGAATAATTGTTTATACAGGGTGTTAATGAACTTATGTCAAAATTTTAAAGGGGTGAAAAAGGAGCAAAAACTGAGTCACAAACTTGTATCGGAAGTTTAAAGTGATAGAGAAAAAATCTAATTAAATTTGTGTTTAAAACTGTTTTGGAACTGTTGAAATACAAGTATTTTATCGCGGTAAGTACTTACAAAAAATTCTGCAACACTCTTTACGAGTTTGTAGTTTTTTTATGAAGCCGGACTGTATTCGAAAATCAGTTTGTAATACATTGTTGTAGTGATTGCTGTACTGTTTTTCGACAGTACATTTAATAGCCGTATTTCTAAATTTTCTTTTGAAAATGCCGAAGCTTGTTATACGATTCGAGAGGACACGGCAATGTTACAACGTGTGCAAGCGAATTGGATACGTCGCGCTGAAGCTTGTGTGCAAGCAAATCGAACATCTATGAAAATCAGCAGTTCTTAAAAGGTAGCTCCTTGCAATGTTGAGGTAAGTCAGATATTAAAATTACATAACGGACATGTGGTAAAAATATTTGACATAAATTCATTAACACCATGTATATAAGAAATTCTCTGATTTTCATTTTGGCGCGCGATGTAGCCTTTGCCAGAAAATGTTCGACTAAAAACTTTCAATAAAATTCACAAAAACATACAAGGGCCGGTCTTCCATAATTTTAACAAATGGTTTTGGCATTAGCGCAATAGAGTTGTATCGTAAGTGCGTCCGCAGAAAACAACAATGGGTCAATTGATTCTCAACTATTGACAAGAAAATATACTGTTCGAAATGCAGGTATTAACACTTTTGAAAAAATACCAGCAACTAACTTTCAGCTACTTTCTTAGCAGATTATTGCGTTGTGGTTGTTGGAAAAGTGACAAAGCAGCTGAAGAATATGTCGCAGATTCTCTTCAATGGAAAATCAAGATTGAAAAAAAAATGTTGAACGACAACACTGACGCTGCTCCTACTACCACTTGTTTTACGGTTACTTCTCACACTACCTCTTCTACTGCTTTTTTACAGTTAGAAAATTTCAAATATTATGAAATTTCTTTAAAAACACGAGCCTCCTTGTGTTAGTTTTGGTAGTGCAGTCCAATTCTACAATGCAACTTTTCGTTTTAGCATCAAAAATATTAATCAAAAGTTGTGTTTTCTGTGTTTTAAATTATAATTATTTTATTTCACTAGGGACTAAAGAGATATGGTCAGTAGTGGTTGAAATTTGATTTTAATTGCCAAAAGTCATGCTGTAAAACCCCCAAAAACTATAGCTGATGCACAAAAACTTTGAAGAAATTACACTATTTTGTTTCGACAGATTTTCTACACATACGGAAAAACCAACTTTCAAAGGCTCACATTTAAGGGTTTATATAACCTTCTTCTCTTATTTCTAGTTGCGAAATACGTTGTCAGAATATTGGTACACCATGTAGAAATAGGTCTTTAACAAGAGAAAAAGGAGCATCCAAATATTGTGTCATGAACTTATGCATTCATTATTCAAGTAACAAATGTGTCGAGGTCAATTCTAGTAAATAATTTTCTCTGTGTTAATTACTTTGTGGAGGATGTTCTATAGTTACTTAAGCCTTTCAAAACCTACTGCTTTCGGTTACTTATAAGAAATTACCATTTACTCAATTCATTAACGTATTTTAGAACCTGCTATTAAAAATTTACTTAAGCCATTTTTTTCCGACATAAAAGCGAATCAATAAAGAGTAAGAAGTAACAAACGTGCTACTGCTTCTGAAAACATGTATTTTGATCACCAGCATGAAATATATTAAAATATAAAATTTTCAGTTGCTTACTATTTATATTAATAGGTATATTGGTTTCCGTTCTGATATTTTCTTGAATAATTGCTTACAGTTATAAAATTATAATATTTTTTAAGACATGCCCAGAAAATTTATAAGATAAATTGGTCCAATAAACTAGTAAAACTTGTATCCAGTTTAAGAAAAATTAACAAAATATTTGATGCCAACTAACCAATTTTTTTAAACATGATAAAACGATCGAACAGAAAATGTTCAAAATTAGTCCCACTTTCCATAATGTGTGCATGAATAACGTATTTCGGAAAATACCTGGCAGTACGTGTTTATTCATATTCATTTAGTTTTTTTCTAAATAGAGGTTCCCACCACACAGAACATTCCATTGTGTCTCTAACACCGTAGAAACGGATCGCATTGAGCGAATCGTAAAACTCTTTATTTCAAAGGTAATAATTTCGCCATAAATGAAAATTGCCATGCATATAATTCCCGAGAGTAGGTTAGTTATGTTCGATAATAACCGGTGTGATATTTGAACTGGGTTCCGAAGTATTGTTCTTCAATTTTTTATTTTACTTCGGCATTTCTTCGAGTGAACTGCCTTTCAAAATGGGATGTTCGTGTCGTGATGAATTCTCAGGTTAATAAAAAAGGTAAGTGATGGAAAGTTGTTAAATATACTTGCTAGTTATTCCTCTCCGAGTAATTATCGTTCACTTTTAATTAATACACGACAAATGCGTATAACATACTTATTTCTCAACTCCTGAATCAGATAACTCAGACACAAATTGCAAAATAGTACCTAGATACGTGAACGAAATGTAAAAAAATAGAATAAATCAATATTCTGTGTCGACGTTAGTGAAATATGGTCAAATGGTTTTGATAAAATTTGTTTAGGATAAGGAGATTTGATCTATGAACAGTGTTCTATGAATATTCCTTACATTTAACTAGCAAGTTTGACGCAATTCTAAAAAAAAAAAACAGGTTTTTCGAGCGTAATTTCGCGTATTTTAAAGTTGTAGGAAGTAATACTTTTTACGACCATTCCAATCAAAAAAGATGCTTCAATAGTGAGAAAACACTGGCGTTATTAGGAAAATGTTAAATATTTAAATAAACTTACCATCTTCCATTTGTTGCAAGTAGACCTTCTCATATTTTTTATTCCGGAGTCCATGAATCTGTTTCGGATGTCTATCGTACATCCATAAGCTGAAACAAATAATATGTCCCTTATTTGGATATTCATAGGATATTTTGTTTCGTCAAAGACGAAATGTATTCATAAGTCCTCATTTTCTCGAGTGTAAATGGACATTGTTATAATGTTTTTCTGTTTTTCTTGACTAAATGAATATTCCATTTTTTTTATCAATTGGATATTCCAACTAAATAAATAAATTTGTAATATGAAATCAACAATCACCGTCCTGTTTACAGGTTATAATAAATATAAACAAGGTGGAAACATTTGGAGAATGAAACATGTAAAACTAATAATTTAAGGAAAAGGTAAATAAGAACAGAGAAAACTGTTAACGTGAATTTATCACCAAGAAAGTCATGCAATTTTAAAATAATGTTAACAATGTTAACATTTAATATATCCTTTTAGTACAGTGCATGGATGTGAGAAATTGTGACATCCTTATCTCCATAAGACATCCATTTAAGTCCATCTAGAGTCCAAAGATAAATAAATAATAAACTATGGATGAACAGAATATCCGCAGCAATGTCCATAGAATAAATGTGTGTTATTTGGGTTAGCCTATATTTGTAAAGTAGTCGCTTTCAATATGTAATATTTTTTCCACTTAAGTCCATTGTCCGGATCTTCTTTCACACAATGCTAGGAATTCTTTCATTTTTGCAGCATTTGTATACAGGGTGTCCCAAAATGTGTGAGCAATCTCTCAGATTTATACGAGGGACGTTAAGATAACATGACAGTTCCTATAAAAATTTTCCCTAGAGAGATACAAGCCCCTAAAACACTTCGAAAAATCGTTTTTTTTAAGTAACTTTTAAAATACTTTGTGTAATTTAATAATAATTTCATTTAGGAGAACTATATTGTCCTCAAACGTCCTTTTTCATGGAAAATCATGTAAAACATCAGTGTATTAGTTTTGTTTGTTGAAAAACCCTAGCAATGTTTCCTCGAATAAATGAACTATTCAAAATACATGTATATGTACGTGTTTATAATCTCAAGCTCATACATATTTTAATTTTTTGAGCTTTCTGCATTCCTCAATTACTGGTACACATCGAATCCACAAAAACTGAAATATCAACATTTCTAATTACAGTATATTCCAAGAGAGTGACTATTATCTATTTCTCTACCGACTAGAATTATTACGGGCACATCTGGGGACGAGGACAGAAACAAAATCATTTAATAATATCCATTAGCGATCGGTTTCTCCCAGATTGAAATGTTTGCCGTAATTGCTGTTTGCTCTGGAAAGCTCATAATGATTAATTACTGTTCGAGATCATTAAATTAATACATTAATCGATTCCATAAGCTAGTTCTACAGATTTTGAAAACATAAACATGTACCCAGACTCCAATATATCATCACTTGTCACGTCAAAAAGTACTGTTTATTCGTATTTTTTTTTTCTAATGATTACTGTTTATGCCATTAGCAAGACTATACTTCAGGACAATTGCCCTACCTTATCATACTGAGCATAAAAGCTCATACAGCTTGGTTTTTATTTAAGGAATATAATTTATAATTGTGAATATTTGAATTGTGATATATACAAAATGTAATAAAATATTCTTAACAAGAACACCTAAATATGTATACTTTGGAGCGGAAAAGTACATTTTGTAAGAAAACAAGGAATGTAGTTAGGTAGCAGTTACAGTCAGTCGTGTATTTGAATGTGTTCCAATATGAGCTTTCTTTTACCAAATTTGCAGCTTAATAAAATATTTTTCAAAATTTAGACCAACCTCTATAAAAAACCAATGTCCACTGAGATAAAGGCTTTAAATGTGGTACAGCAAAATTAAATTTACAGTTATTTCCTAAGTAATGTTATCCTTTGAAGGGAAGTAAATTGGTATAAACTGAAAAAAAGTATTTAGTTCAGGTGTAATTTAGCAGAAAAAGTTGAGTTTAATTAGACCAGAATACCTCAAATACTCAATTGTACATGACGTATGACTGCTATAAAAAAACTATTGTCGATTTCTGCAACTTTGCATGCATCGTAAATAAAGTGGCATTTCAAAAATCATCTATGTCCTTTCCAAAATTTTTGCCCTCAGAAGAGATATGGCAAAAACAAATTAATGTTTAACCTGGTCTATGAGATCTGTTTTAAGTTAGAAAAGCTTATATTTAAATTCGGCTACTCCAAAAACTTCCTCGTATCAAACTTTGGGACGTGGTCTTAAAAAAATAAAATTTTCTTGAAGAGTTCATAACTTCTTAAAGAAGCAAAATTTTATTGATGGAACTTCAGATCTAAGTTGGTTTATTTTGATCCAAGGAAGCTATCTTTGAATTCCATTGGCCGACACTCTCATGTGAAACATTTGTAATTGTTTTTGAAATTCATATAAATTATTGCGTCTGAGTACTTGCTCTGAAGAACCAATCAACGTAAGCTATTTCTTAATTTATGTTACTTATTTATAATCTTCCTATTCATTTTGTTTTGACGTACGTTATACCTTCAATACCTATCTAAAAAAAACAACATAAAAAGACATATCTGTGGCTTCACTGCAGTTAACTGTGTACAGTCTAGATTTTAAGATCCTATTTGAATTTTAAACTTTAAATAAAAAATAAATTCTAAACTGTTTTTTGTTCGTTTTGCCTCGATGATCTAAGAATGATTTAGAATAATCTTTTTAATGGAATAGGCCAGGAGAATGATCATTTCGCGACTTTTTGTTTCAGTCTGTAACTCCGTTGTTTTTCAACGAATCTTGACGATTTTGTTTTTAACTTAAAGTTCTTTTCATAAGCTTTCCGAATATGTAATATTATACAAATATATCACGCTCGTGCGTTGTATATTTCATTTTGCAACTAAGGCTAAAAAATAAAGGAAAAATTCCAGGTTGCAAATTTGAAATTTAAAAAAAATGATAGATTTCAATGTATTATTATAAAATCTACCATGAAAAAAATCAGTGCGATTGTGGAAGATTCACGGGATCGTCCAGACTAATAATTAGTTAATTTGTTTAATTTGTAAACTATTCAACTTATCGATTCCAGATTTCGTGTGAGTTTTTAGATGATGATAAGGAATAAAAGGATGCGATGCCAAAACGTTCTGGTATTAAGAACGCAGTTTATAAATGTTTAATTCAAAAGTCATAAATAAACTTCTTCTGTTCATAACTTTTGATCTAATCAATATTTTTTGAAGACGAAAAAAAGAGGACTTTACTGTTTTCTCGTAAAAATGAACGGAAAAAAGTTATAAGCGGAAAACGTGAATTTACGTAAAAGTTATACAATTAACCACCCTGTAAACAATCTTCCCCCCATTTTTATTACTGTGGAAACTAATATGTTATTGTACATAATATTTAGCATCTATAATGATAAATATTTCAACGATCAATAACCAAATTACTAAATAAATTCAACTTCCCAACTCAATAAATGCAGATGAAATAAATATTTATTCGTTCCCGGTTTGTTTGCTTGTCGTAACAACAACCAAGTGCATCTATATTTTACTTTCAAAGAAACTGACGTCATCCTCTTTATTTTTGTTATTGCTTACCTTGAGTAACACGGACACTACGACTATAAAATTTCTGGTCGTTAAGTTTATTAATAACTACTCCGAAATTATTTACTGGAAATGGATATATAATTGCGACTATTTATACGCATTATGCACCCGCACGTGTAATAAAATCAACTAGAAGAAACTCGTGGAGATAAACTGCATAATAACAAAATATTGTCAAGAAATATCCAATACTTTCAATAAGTTTTACAAAGCAGATTGATCGAGCGGCTCGCTTTGTACCACCGCTCAGTTCTTTTCGGTTATTTCTTTTTGATCTGATCGAAAGTTGATTGTTTATCGTTAGCGATTGTCGGATATAATTTTAGTTATTATCCCTTTGTCTACTTTTAAATAGATATATGAACGTCGAAGGAAATAATTATGTGACTTTTCTCGCCAGCGGCCGTCACAAACCAGTTGCAATCGCAAGAACGAGTTGCATTATTATTTCCAATCGATAACATCTTTAAACAGGTGTTAAATTCCGCGGACAGATTATTCTAAATTATTAGATCCTGTAATGGGGATTTTTTATCGGTTAATTTGGATCGGCCGCCAACACGGTCGGAAAGTGATGCAATTGAGTGCTTTCGAGGTGTAAAACGGGGAGGTTCTGTTTTATAGAGGATTGCGTAACGGCGCAAGTGTTTAAGGTAATTAATTTTTTAAATAGTGCATCGTAATGGTTATGATATGTATAATTAAGTATTAGGTTTATTAATTGGTTTCCCATCTAAATAATATGCAGTATAAAACTTATATGGTGCATATACGATGTCTCGTAATCAACATTCAGTAAAAGGATTTAATAATAATACAGGCATTTAAATTACATCACCTCTTACAATGTATGATTCTATGTTTGTTTAGTAACTAAATTAGCCCGGTCAAAATAGACATTTCAAATAACGAAAATTCCGACAGAGCTAAGTTTTGGTGGAGACCTTGGGTACACCAATAAAGTGTCAAAAGTCCCCATCGATCCTATGTGTGTTAAAAAAGTTATTCGGGGTTAAAGGTCAAAGTTTGAGGTTTTTTGGATTTTTCTCGAAAACGGTAAGTTTTATCAAAATAGTAGCTAGGACAAAAATGATAGATCTTAAAATTATCTACAAAAATGGTCGTTATACTTTTTTTCTAAGATCCACCATCCCTGAGATACTGCGATTCTAAAAGTTAAAGGAGTCACGTTCTACATGATATGCACACATTTCCACATCACCTGTGAGGTAGTTATACCTTGACGCGCTTTTTTTAACGTGGTTTCACCAGTAGGCCTACTCCACGAACTGTTATGACGGAATATTCAGGGACAATACTCTTTTAACTGAATGATGATTATTGATATTGGTTATTGACTTTAACTGTAGTTCTGGTTTGTTTTTGATATTTTAATCTGATTCATACTCTTCACAGTCGACTTCAACAGTCACGTCTGCTTCGATTTCTTCTTCTTCCTCTTCTTCTTGCTGGATGTTCATAAATTGTTCAAATGAAGATGAATCAGCTGTCTCTTCATCGAAATCACATGAATCTTCGTCTGTTGTATTCAATTGGACATTTGAGCAAGACTGGCTTTCGCAATTAGTACCCGCTGAAGAACACAGTATCCCTACTCTTCTACAGCCACATTTAGCACTACAACCTTTTTTGCAGAGCAGGTGGAAGTAAAGTTTGAATCGGTTACAAAGTATTATCTGTTAATTTCCAACCCCAGTCTTCTGGGTTCAGTTGATTGCCTAGTCATATCTGTCAACTTGAAAGTATACTCGATACAACTGTTGATTAGCAGAAGCTGATGTTGGAGGAAGACAAGATAGTTGTACTTGTTTCTTGTTTTGTGTATTTTTTACAGAAGTTAAATATCTATATTTATCTATACAATCAATTTTTTTGGAGCTCCTTAACAGCAAGGAGAAAGCGAATTCCTTTTGTGATTATTGTTTGAGGTAAAGAATCAAGTTCTGCAATCAATCAAATCTTTTTTCCAAAAAATTTTAATACTGATGTTTTACCTCTTATGAACATTGCTGATGTAGTATCGCAGCCGGTTAACGCATGTAAAAATAAGATATGGTTTTGGCATTTTGGATAAGCAGACAAACTTTTTGAAGAATATATTTCTGTTCGCTGTTGAGCCTTTCCAGGTTTTAAAAAGTATATAAATTTATCAGTTGGAGTCCTTGCAGTGAATAGTATTAATAAGTCAACATCTTCACCAACTACAATAGTTGTATTTGTTGCATTAAATTGTCCTATTGCTGTTTCAATTATATAGACATCTGCGTCATTTTGACTAAGGGACTGAGTTCCTTTTGAGTGTATATTCTCAAAATAGTATAGTTTATACATACAAGAGACACAAACTAGGCATTTTTACTTGAATTAAATGCCTGACTATGTATATACGTGGCATACAGGGTCGGAAAGTCCCCATGGTTCATCAGCCGTTACGTGAGAGCGATAAAGCAAGTTATAGAAATCCGTGCGATAGAGAAAGATGGCCATAATGAAGGCATCTAATAGTCACCGCCCATTTCGCCCTTCCACAAATAAGAAGTGGATCTTATTTGTGGAAGGGCGAAATGGGCGGTGGTTATTAGACGCCTTCATTATAGCCATCTTTCTCTATCGCACGGATTTCTATGACTTTCTTTATCGCTCTCACGTAACGGCCGATGAACCATGGGAACTTTCCGATCCTGTATATGTGAATATCATGTAGAACGAGACTCAACTTTTAGAATCGCGATATCTTAGGAATGGTGGTTCTTACAAAAAAAAGTATAAGGACCATTTTTGTAGATAATTTTAAGATCTATAATTTTGGTCCGAACTACTTTTTTGATAAAACTTACCGTTTTCGAAAAAAAATCCAAAAAACCTCAAATTTTGCCCTTTGACCCCGAATAATTTTTTAGCACACATGGGATCGGTGGTGACTTTTGACACTTTGTTTCTAATTGCGTACCCAAGGTCTCTACCGAAATTTAGCTCTGCCGGAATTTTTGTTATTTGATCACTATTTTTATGACTAATTTGACCGGACTAAATAGGTTTATGCTAATAGAACATAAAAACAAATTTATTGAACGTCCGTAACTTCTTAAGAAATAAAAACTGTACTAAGCCACTTAACCTATATCGGTTTATTTTCAAATAAGGAAATTTTCCTTAAAGGCGATCCATTCGAATATCAAAAATAGGCCCACTGTCAATAAAACAAAATATTTTATTATCTTCTAAAGCATGTCCCAAAATTCACGCAATTGGTAATTTTGGCAGAAAGCACAGGTTTTTGATTAAATATTGTAAATTTTTTATAAAAATATAAGCAACAAAATTCAGTCCAGTCCTGTAATTTATACAAATTTCCAGTCCATAAAGTACTAGAATCAAGTGTCGAAAGCCAACTTGCATTTTCTGTGCTCATTTGTTTATAAAACAAAGAATTCTCGTTTCCTCCAATTAAGTAGACACATTTCAGTAGTGCCTTTTCGTTTATAGCAGTAATAATTTTTAATTAATTCGTAAGCAATTTTAATGTCCTTATAACTATAAAATTTAATTATAGCGATATTACATGTGAAAAGCATTTTAACAAGAATAGAAATTCATTACTTTCACCCCTGGTAAGCATAAATAGTTCTAACTATTCGCACCTCATTACCTTCCTGACTAATTGAAAAGATACTTATGTAATGAGGAAAACTCATTTTTTGGAGTTTAGAAAGTCGTCCGCTCCGTTCTGCGGTTAAGGTAAGAGAATTAATTAATGCACTTGTGAAAATTTGGAACGCGTAAGGCAGTACTTTTTTTTAGGGAAATTGTTACTTTTAATTGTGATTTACGATATAAGTACGATTCATATTATAACGGGTTTAAAATACTCAAGAGTCATAATCTATCTTTAGTAACGACTTACATTACAGCACAAATGGTGAATGGTTTTTGGAGTTTTTGACAACATGAGTGTAGGTGACAAATGATCTTACTTGCTTACTAAATATCGCGGTAATAATTCAGTGCTACACGGGATTGTAGTCCACAAAGTAGTTGTTTCGTTGCAGTTGTCTGTTTGTTGAACGCAGTAGGAACTACATTTTCTTTGGTAGAAACTGGGCGTATTTTTTATAAATGGTTAAACAGCTTCTGTTAACTATAAATTAGCATATGATATTTATTTTTGTACATCACATGGTTTTAATAAATGTACGATAATTTGTCTTCAGTGTTATCTAACATTAACTGCGTAAGTTTGTGTCGACGGCAACCCCAAAAATTCCGATGATAATAAATTAGCAGCGGAAACAAAAACGATTTATCATCTTGTTTCTTATGTAAAAAAACTCAGAAATTGCTAAACGTGCTAAAATGTATGTAATTCTTAATGTTTTTAACTGAATATTTCTGCCACAATGAAAATATATATTTTTTAATAAATAACTCCTTGTGCCAAGGGTTATTCTAGGGGTTGATTTTGGTCATTTTGTTTTGCTTAACACTTAACCCTAACACTTGAAGACAAGTTTTTTGTTTTGTTTATTTATCTTCCATAGAAATATCATATAATACTGGGTGAGTTTTTTTTCGATGTTTAGTGTAGGGATCTGGGAAAGTAGCAGAGGTACAAAAAAGCTTAAATGAGGCATATATTAAATAAAACAATAATAATAAATGACAATTTAATTTATAATGATGGAAATCATTTGTGGTAAGTAAATGAAATACGTAACAAAGACACAAAAAATAGCAGAATTTTATGAACAAACCATTATTAACTTTAAAGATATTAACGAAATTGTTCAAAAGCCCACTGTTGATATTAATGCACAAGATCCATCTTTTTGAAACAGAATTTGAGGCTTTTCTCACAGAACGCGTATCAATATTGTCAAAAGCTGAACAAATATAACACTCAATATCACGCTTTTCCTCGGTTGAAAAATTCATTGTCTTTGGCAATTCCTCAACGAATATAAATAACACTCAATAATATTACGCTTTTCCTCGTTTGAAAAATTCATTGTCCTTGGCAATTGAAACGACTTTTAAGAAATAAAAATAACTCGGATAATGCTACAGCAACTAAAAACGTTGTCAGTAAACATTTTGATTGTTTTCACAGCCATCTACGTCACCGAGTAATTGAAAAGTTCTCCCATTTTTTTCAAAATAACAATACCGAATATTGTATCGTTGGAAAGCATAAAAAAGACCATCTTTTCTAGCTCATAGCTAACTATGGTTTACATTTAAAAAACTTGAAGTTTATGTTATAACTTGAAAACCAAACTGTACACGAACAATTTGATCACATTATCTTATTAACACTTCAAAAACATGAAACTTTGTAATTTAATTTTTTTTTTGTAAAGTAAATGGCAACGGAGCTACACGCATCTGAAAGAATTGGCCGAATTCGGATTTTTCCAAATATCTAGTCAGCCATGACATTTTCTCAGAAAATAAATGTAACATTTAATAAGGATCATAAAACTGCACATCATTCCTCATTTAAGGAAGTTTATCGGGTACGGAGGTACATCTAAAGTCTAACAAGAGTTTCTGTAGATTCTCTAGTGACTAAAGTAGTAAGCCTTTAGATTTGTCAACGTTGCACTTGGCTGGCTCGCTCGTCTCGGCGTTCGCTCGCTTATATTAATTTTTTTATTAATATTTGTTTGTCAATTCTAAACCAAATAAACCTCCTTAAGCTTTTTTGTATCTCTGCTACTTTGCCAGATCCCTACTCTAAACATCGAAAAAAACTCACCCTGTATATATTCTGCTAGACTATTTAGCAAATAAATATCAATATTTTAGTTTTCTTTTTTGTGATATTGAACAACACGACCACTTTGACACGTATAATAATAATTTATATAATTCTCCCCAAGAAAAAAAAATCTGAACTTTCTACAGCTGTTTAAGTACGAAGTTTTTTTGAGAAATACAACTAACTGTAAATTTCCTTCTGTCTTGATTTTTTTCTTATGGAAATCATGGTTCTTATCACTGAATAATGCATCCAAAGTGTTTGTAGGAAGATGGGTTTTATGAATGTTGCTTTTCGGAGAAGTAAGCATTTTTATACTCTCTTTGATTTACACTAATTTTCAAAATACTGGTGTCCAGGTTCATATCGTACCTTCGATTTTGTAAACGTTATATTTGCAGTTGCCTCTGTATTTGAGAATAAACTTTCTTCTCAAAATCATAAATTTTCGAAGAGTACATTTTACTTTTTGCTTTAAATCTGTTTAACAGTAATCGACAGTAACCAAAAATAGCTCATAATAATACGTAATTCAACAACAGTTTTCAAAACATGTGTCAAATTAGGTACTATTTTTCAGTTATTTCATAAAAGTCGATATTCAATACGTTTTGTACATTACTTTTACCTGCAGGTATCTATGCCACGAACTAATTGTAGTAAAATAGTTCAATATAAGTGCAACAAATCATCGATAATTTTTGGGAAATATGTATCAAAGCAAAGTGTACTACAGGCAGTACAATTTTGCTTTTTCTATGCCATCCTATGAGTAAAACTTTTAGAAATATTAGGTAGGTACCTCAGGTTTTATTTAACTGTAATTTATCTAATGTTAAAAAAGAGAACTGTTACAAAGTAGAAACACAGAATTACAAAAAAGTAAGTTCACTTTCAGTAAGAGATTCTCTTTATCGTCACTTTCGATCCAGCAAGCGTCGAATCGTCCCTGACCTTGCGTAATGTAATACCTCAAGACAAGGGCCACGCCAGACGATGTGGTAGGTCTGTCTTCGGCGTAAAGGTAAGATTATGTCACAATAAATTGTTACTTAAATAAAATTCCCCTGTACGGGTGGCATAATCTCGTGAAATTGATAACTATCGTATACATAAATTGGAAATATTTTTACTTCACGCATATTATACATCAGATAATTGCAATTATCTTTATATGAACGGTCTCACCTCCTGCTTCAACATAATCGAATGCGGCAGGTCTGGACCGTGTCTCTGCGTGAGGTGCACAGTCAAAAGAATCCTTTATCCCCCACGGTTTATCACCCACTCTGAAAGGAACTTACCGACAATTGAATTTTACTATCCTGACCCTAGGATGTCCAGTGAGGTATTTGAATTTCAGATGGCAGTGATTTATTGCGTATTAAAATTTTTCTTTGAGAATCGCTGGCGTCTACCTTACCTCATTGTGATGCAAAGTGAGTTATTTATTCGCAATAATGGTCCATTATCTACGACCGGCGGTTTAATAAATTTTACAATACCTCCCGTACCACCGTTAATTCTTGGAAGCAGACACTTGCTACCAAATTTTGATAATATCTAAGAAAGCCGCGAAATGTCAGGGCAAAAAGTTCTCAAAGATTATTAACTTCTCGTTACATATACATTTCTTGGTTAAGGGAGTATTTCCATAAGAAAGGCAAATTTTAAATGGAATTTAAAATAAAAGTTATTTGATTAATTTTGTTAGATACATCTTAAGATAAAAGTGGATATATCATTAAAGAAACAGAAATGATCATCATTTCTCATAAATTATCACATTTTATTATTCTCCAGTTTGACTTTGGTAGTAATTTTGAGTGAAAAATTTTATCTGTCATTGGTTGAACAATTTCCAACCACGGTTGCCACGACATTGATTCAAACTTCTTGATATTTCCAAATACTACTTGTAGCTGTCTTCAACAGGAGCACTGAATCCGAGAATTAATGTTCTCCAATTATTATTTGTCTTTGTTGTCTGCGCTGGTCCATAGCATGGCTTTTTGTGGATGCCTCCATTTCCATTGAAATTATCTTGATTCTTCTGGACTTCTATTGCGCTCCTGTTGAATCTTAACGAAAATGTCTTCCCTCTTACCAAAATGCTGGTATTAAGTTATGTCGTGTCTATCATTCGTAACTGTTGACTATACTACGTTGTTATCCCTAAAGTGACAATTCTGCTCCTTTAACCTCATACTAAAGTGTCTTTCTAATAGGTCATTGCTAAATATTGCCCCATTTCTTTGTTTTTTTAAATTTTGGTATCTTTCTGATGGCTTGTTCCCGTTCCTTTTAAGAGCAGATTGTAAGTAATCGTCCAACTGTTCCGACTCACAAACACTTGCTCGATATTGTTGACAATACCTTGCTAGTGGGCTGAGTGGTGATAAGATTCTATCCATATAGGTTCGCTTTCTGCAAACGCTGTATCCTAGAGTGACATCCAGCTTTGCTTTAGCAAGGACATCTAAGAACGACGATGTACCATTCTTTTCCTTCTCCATAGTGAAGCTCATAATGAGATGTATTCTACTGATGTGGTTATATTCATGTAGTTAGATGTATCGTCAACTCTGAACCTTCGCGCCGCTTCAGTTTTAGAATCGCTGACTCCATGGATTTTCTCCTTAGATGTTTTATGTAGATATTTGTTAGAACTAGGGACAAGAATAGCTGCTCTTTTAATAAAATTGAGTTGAATGAACAAATAGAACTGATTCCTAAAAGAGAAGTCCATTTTATACATAGTTTTTCCAGGTCTACTAAATTCTCATCCTTGTCTTCTACGACAAGCCTTTGAAGAAATTCTTCCAAATTGTTCCTTCAATTGCACTTTTATGAACAACTACATTACTTCAAAACTTTGAATCTGAATTAAGTTAGATTCTCTTGTGGTGTTCCGTCTTTCATACTGGATTTTTAATTTGATGACACATACCGGGCGAATAAGTGAGTTATTGATCCAGTTGCGATCACTGTCGCGTCGGTCGGGGTATAGGTTCAGCATGTCGATCGTTGGAATCCAATAAAGTTTTGATGTTCTTGAATCACTTGGAGTTCTTTGGGAATATTAGATGCTCGAATCGCAGATACCACCTCTCTCTTAATCGATTGAGTTGTCTTTGATACTTTTATACACCGGGTTCTGTAATAGTTCTCCACTTTGAACATGTATTCTGTTGTGTTAAAGATGACGGTTGCATTTTCTTTGTCGGCTAGGAGTATGATAAAATCTTCATTTTCCTTTAGTTCTTCCTAGTCAGATTTGGTTTAGATTGACAGTTCTTAATTCATATGCTGCCTCGATCTTTACTTCTTCCGCGACTTCTTGCTGAGTGTTGTGACAAAATTTAAGCCTTTGGCAAGCATATTTGCCACAATTTAGTTACACAGAGGCTAGATTAATGACGACTGAGGTCAGTCTGTCCACTATATCCCATGTATCGGTAATTATTCATCTCAGTCACACTAGAATGGAAGTCAAATTATTTAGAATATTGATCTGCCACAGAATTATTTTCTTTGAATTTTTTTGTGTTGAGTTTTGATAAGAGGGAGTATAGTTTTCGAAACTCAAGCTGTTAACATAGTGTTACGTGTCTATCTACTTCTAGATAAGCTAAAATTGATTATAAAAGCCACTCCATTATCTATCCTTTTGGCACAAGAGTTACTTATTTTAAAAATGAAAAATTAGATTTTGTCTCGCAACCTTAAGGATAGTTCATTTAAATAATTCATCTAAATAGGTAATAGTGCAATATTGTAGTTGATTGGTTCAATATCAGATATTGAATGATATATGTGGTATGCAGAAAGAATTCAGAATAGATGTTCTGGATTCTAGTTAGTTCTTAGCAAAATTGCTGTTAAAATTTATTTTGCTAATGAAGGAATAATTCTTGTGCTTTCACGACAATACAAAACATAGGAGTGAGGAGTTATACGACCAAGTCTCTGTTAATAAAACGATTATTAGTACAAATCAATTATTAATAGAATAATTTAACCGCAATGAACATGGTGATTTTCTGATGTCTTCTTATTACATTCTAATCATATAGAATCTGTGAGTTGACAAGATGTAATTTATTATACTTGATTACATTTCTTGCTCACTACGCCAAACAGCAATATTTCTTTAAGTAGGTTTAATTAACTTTTTCAGAAATATTTCAAGTTCGTCGATTTTCAAAACGTAGGAATGAAATTGGTGATATTTTAAACGAAGTGTAATTCCGACGAAGCAATTTTGGATTTGTACTTTTGGATTAGTACACTTCTTTTATTTGCGGCAATGATTTGTATATTCTCTGAATATGAACTAACTGCACACCGCATATACAGTGGGGATTTATCAACACGGAAAACAGAGCACTGATTATAGTTTGAATCCTCCAGACAATTTTTCTAATTTGTCTCGCATTATTAGCGGCAGTGGCGCAGCTGAAGTTCATCACATACCGCTAAGAAACAAATTGTAGAAATACGCAATTAATTATACAGCTCAACAAATTCAAATTTAACGGATATAGCGCTGCTATACTATCATAGTGGTCAGTGACTAATTAGTTGCAAATTGCAGTCATTAAGTCATTTTGCTTTATTGTGTATCTACAATGTCTGTTACATTACAGAGGATATGAATATTTCATCAGACAACCAGGGTGCCTATAATCCTTTATGACACGTTGTTATTGATTTTTCCATTTTTTCTTCCTAAAGTTGAAGGGGACAATGCTTTTTTGGTCACATGTTGGTCACACCAAGGAGTAATTTTATTCTAAGATAAATTAGAAATAGTCAGTTTTAATTCCAGGTCTACACAATGGTAGTCCTTATTTCTTCCTAATACATAAGTATATTAACAGCGTGAACACTATCCCACAGTCTCTGTTTTTAAACAAACACTTAAACTGACTTAAATAGTCTTCTTACTAATCGTGTAGTGTCCACGAGTTGGATAACCTCTACATCTACATTTTATTGAAATCTTTCTTCATAATTACTGAGCCATGGAAGTGGAATTTATGTAAGTAGGTAGATAGAAACATTTCCCCATGAATTTTAACAAGATTCTTGATGTTACAGTGTCTATATTTTGGTTCCGATCTAGGCCACTATTCGTTCATCATCAAGATGCATTAACGCAATATTTGGAATTTCATCTGGAATTTCTGGTTGATTTGAGTGTTATTTTGTTTAATACAACTGCATAGCAGTATGCCATATACCTACAGGCTTATTTTTTAGAAGATATGCGAAGTAAGATTTGCTTCAGTCAGCCAATACATATTTCTGTATCTGTTCGTTTTTTCTTAACATGCGCCTAACCTCACGTCCAGTATTATACCTAATTATTTAGCTGTATTTAATTAAGTCCGATTATTATTTAAACTGAGAGATGTTGAATTTTTCAGTTTGTAAAATTACCGTGTACTGATTTAGTTTCATTCAAATTTATGTGCTTCATATCTTTTTATCCAAGTATATATCTGGTTGATCGCTACTTGTTCCTCAATCGATTTAGAATTGCGGTATTATCAGAGAAGGTAGCCATGATGTCGTATCTAATCTTGGGATGTCGCTAGTATACAATTGGTACAGGGACCTAGTACACTTCCTTGTGATACCTCCGCTTTGATTTATTGTAATATTGACTAAATCTTAGTTTTATCCTGTAATATCTATCAGAGATGTAAAACTAGAGAGTTTGGGATTATTGTTTATTCTTGGATTAAATTTGTTTCTTTTTTTATTTTACTTATAATTAATTTTTACTTAAATTTCTCATTGCAATTGAAAAAGAAACGACCAAACAACCAGTTTTATCTCCAAATTTTAAATTGTAAAATTAAATTTTAGTCGACATAATACATTTTTCTGCCGAATGAACTTTCTTTTGTTATTTTTTCAAAATAAATAGGTATGTAAGAAAATAAGATTGGTAACCATCAAATTTCTTGCTCGTCTATTGTTAATTTAAATTTGACTCTCTTTCGTTGTAACTGTAGGTCTCTGAGATTTGGACTTAGTCTAAAACCATCACTATATATCTATAACTTGCTTTGTTTTCATTTTTCATTAAAAATAATTGTTAATGGTGCAATAACTGCAGATCTTTTAAGCTGTTTCAAAGCACTTCACACTACGATAGCATTTTTTTCCATTCTTGTTGAACGTAAATCATAGTTTTATTGCGGGTTGTAATTTTCCTAGAAAAGTACTATTTGAAAGATTACGATTACCGAGTTGACGCATTGTAATTCTCAGGGTACGTACCTACCGTTTAAAAGCTTTAAAGATATGACTACATTTTTATGCCTTAGCTCATGAATTTATCTCCCATATGCATGATTATATTAGCCAATGAATATTCACACTTGACAATAAACGTCTAGATATTATATCGGAACTATTTTCTGGCGCTGTTTAATAGGAATTCCCGCAGTGCCGAGAGTAATAATTTTTTTATTTACCAATCAAAGTTACGTGGGAGCGATAATAAGGTAAATATTTCGACACATTTTCAAGTATCTACAGTTTAGCAGAAAATATCCTTTCAGAGTAGTATTAAAATTTTTTTGGTAGGATTTAAGGAAATGGAAATAACATTTACACAATAACACTTTTGCCGTAAGTACTCGTCATTTTGAGAATTACATTTCTCCTCTGTTGATGAAAACATCGAATTGAATCTACTCGAAAATTCTGGCAAAGGTTGTTTAAAAGCACAAAATAGTTGAAGCCAACAACATCTAGAGAAAGAGGCAGCCTCTTTTCCAGAAGTAAATATAAAAATTGCTTTGTCCTCAATGGCCATTCTAGATGTATAAGAGCTACAAATTCAAATGAGTGAGTTACTGCTGAAGAACTTTTGGTATTTCTTCATCGCTTTCACGAATATGTTCGATTTTCTAAGGAACACCTTGTCCTGTCTTCCCGACAACCATCAGTCCCATTTATATGTTGCTGTAATTGACGTTTGTCTTTTTCTCTCCCCATACAATCCACAGCCACAATAAATCATTAAAATATTTTATAATGCTGCTATAGATACGTAGAAGAAAATTTATCCTGGCTATAGCATAACTATTTATGAAATACCAATGATAATAAGGAAAGCACATCCTAATGCTACCACACCAAAAAAATCTGCCGATATATGGCCCATATATTATAAATATATGTTTTGACTTTAGTAACAGTTACTTCGGCATCATCTCAGTCAACGACATCAGCAGTTTCACACCGTGATGGATCTCGATTATATTGAAAACAGAACTGCACCAACAACTACATCTACAGCAGCAGATATTGTCATCCTTAAGCCTTCACAAGAACTAGGACTCTATTCTGTTGCTAACCCAATAAAATCGGTTGACATTGAACGAACAAAAACGCGGAAAAGTCCGCAATTTTTACAGACATTCCAATTAAAGAAGAGCATTGAGAGGAAAAGAACGTTTTAAGCAGAAAGCAGCAAAGAAAAACGTAATAAACGGAATACGAGAGTGATATGAATCAAAAAGTAAAAACATATTTTAAATGATTTGTCTGCATCGAGTGATGATGACGAATTTTACTATTTGGTCTGTTTGGGCCCATATTCTATTGTCAAACTAGAGTAGAAATAGATCGAGTGCACTTGTTGTCATAAGTGGGCTCATGTTCTTCAAATTACCCATATTCTGTGTCAACTGCAATTCTGATGAATGAAAACTGTTTTAGTCTATTTTCCTACCATATTTATTTGTTACATAATCCACTCGTACCATATTTAAGCTAATAAACAGACATTTCCGCAATACTTGTAAAGTAATTGTAATAATATGCTTCTGTAATGTAACAATTTATAAAAATTGCTACTGTATGCACGTCGCTGTTTTTCCTTTCGATTAGAAAATATCATCGTATATAAAGCCAAAGTATTTATTTGTAATTATTAGAATCACAAATTTGATTAATAGTCCGGTCAAATTAGTCGTAAAAATAGTGGTCAAATAGCGAAAATTCCGACATAGCCTAATTTTGGTGGAGACCTTGGGTACACCATTATAAATAAAGTGTCAAAAGTCCCCATCGATCCCATGTGCGCTAAAAAAGTTATTCGGGGTCAAAAGTCAAAATTTGAGGTTTTTTGGATTTTTTTTTCGAAAACAATAAGTTTTATCAAAAAATAGCCCTCACAAAAATTATAAATATTAAAATGATCTACAAAAATGGTCGTTATACTTTTTTTTCTAAGAATCACCATTCCTGAGATATCGCGATTCTAAAAGTTGAAGGAGTTACGTTCTACATGATATGCACATATATGCCACGTATATACATAGTTAGGCACTTAATACAAGTAAAAATGCCTATTTGTGTCTCTTATATGTATAAGCTATACTATTCTGAGAATATACAATCCAAAGAAACTCAGTTCCTTAGTCAATCCCCTCTACCCGCATGGCCTTGAATAACATCTGGCTACTCTATTGTAAAAACTTTTGTAAAAAATACACGAAACAAGAAACAAGTACAACTATCTTCTCTTCCTCCAACATCGGCTTCTGCTACTCAACACGTGTATCGACTATAGTATCAAGTTCAGACATGGCTAGGCAATCAACTGAACCCAGAAGACTGATGTTGGAAATTTACAAATAATACTTTGGAACCGATTCAAACTTTACTCCCAGCTGCTCTGGAAAAACTCCTAAACACTATTTTTAGCAATTGCAAAAAAGGTTGTAGTGCTAAATGTGGCTGTAGAAGAGTAGGGTTACTGTGCTTTCCAGCGTGTACTAATTGCCAAAGCCAGTCTTGCTCAAATGTCCAATTGAATACAACAGACGAAGATTCATGTGATTTCGATGAAGAGACAGCTGATTCATCTTCATTTGAAAAATTTATGAACATCCAGCATGAAGAAGAGGAAGAAGACGAAGAAGAAGAAATCGAAGAAGACATGACTGTTGAAATCGACTTTGAAGAGTATGAATCAGATTAAAATATCAAAAGAAATCAGAACTATAGTTAAAGTCAATAACAAATATCAATATCAATAATCATCATGCAGTTAAAAGAGTATTGTCCCTGAAAATTCCGTCATAACAGTTCGTGGAGTAGGTCTACCGGGGAAACCACGTTAAAAAAACGCGCCAAAGTACACTACCTCACAAGTAGTGTGGAAATGTGTGCATATCTTGTAGAACGTGACTCCTTCAACTATTTGAATCGCGATATCTCAGGAATGGTGGTTATTAGAAAAAAAAGTATAAGGACCAATTTTGTAGATAATGTTAAGATGTATAATTTTTGTCCTAGCTACTTTTTTGATAAATCCAAAAAAATCCAAAAAACCTCAAATTTTGACCTTTGACCCCGGATAACTTTTTTAGCACACTTGGGATCGATGGGGACTTTTTGACAATTTATTTCTAATGGTGTATCCAAGGTCTCCACGAAAATTTAGCTCTGTCGGAATTTTCGTTATTTGAAATGTCTATTATGACCGGATTATAACGAAAGGCAACATATTATTTATTATTTTTATTTGTTTTATATTTTTATCCAAATGGCGTCATATTTTAGTTAAACAATTTTCGGAGTGATTACCACATCTTCGGTATATGTAGATGTTACGATAGCGTTTCGACAGACATATGGCTGTCTTCTTCTGAAGAAGACCTGTCTTAAAAACTGTAAACTGTAACGAAGAGAACGACATGTTTCGAAATATATAAAAATCTAAATCGACCACATATTTATTAACAATGGTTTTAAATCTCCGAATTGGAATCGGTTTAAACTCTGACATTCTGAATGTTGAGTTGGATCTGAAGACGGCGATGGTCTCTCGAAATGTTGCGAAATTTGAGCCGACACCCATATTTGAACTCACAAGTAAGTTTGAATGTCCATCTTCTTACTTTCTAGATTCCCAAAGAATTAAAGCTTTTTATTTTACACCTTTTTTACGTAAGTATAATGCTACGTGTACTCGCACTTGTAAATATGTATGTTTACATCAAAATAGCTTCCGACATCAAGGCAAACTTGTTACAACATCGGTACCACAGTAAGGAAGAAATAAAAACGCTACATTGTGGATTAATTAAATTTGAATAATTGGAGTGACATGCCGACAGAGCATTGAAAACGTGATTTAACTACATCTGATATGTTACAAATGTTAACAACTTGTAGGAGGATTTGCAAGTGTAATCGACAACTACTGGTTTGGTTAAAATTGAGAAAGTTTACTTTTTGCCGGACGCATTGACACGTGAATTAACGTGCCCCATTTTGTGTGACACCATAACGTCCGACTGCGAGTTCCAAGATATCTATATCGGAATTAAATCTATTGAACTGAGCATTTCAATGTAGGAAACGCGATACTTTAAGGTATTATCAAAGGAAATATACTCGCTCGCTTACATATATGTATGATACTTATAAGGCCCCCGGAGGTAGCTCGTCGATATTTTTTATTCATATATTAGAAAGTATCGGGATAATTAAACGGTCTTTGTAGTATGTAGATGCGGCTTTGAGATGCGTTGTTTGCGCTATATTTGGTGCAAGTAGTAAATTTATACGTGAATGAAATTACAAAGTTTGCATTATTGTGTTGGATATTTTATGGCGCCCACGCTCAAGATTCCTGTGCTGCGTGCAGGTTATAACCGGGATTTCAATTTACTATGCAATAAATGTCCACACGATAGTGAAAATGCTTTATGTTAATTCTCAATTAACAGGATTACAGTTTTTATCATTTCCTTGGCAGTAAAGCCACGGGAACATATTTAAATTACGAAATCCTCGCAATATTAAATCGTTGCGAGATTTCCTAAAAGAAAAAATACTTAAATGTTGTAAGTCGTCTCTATTTTTAAATTCTTTTCGTTAAAAAGGCTTATTTCGAAAACAGTTTCCGGACAAAGGTTTGTACAAACTATTTCGCTTATTTTGAGGAACTAACAATTTTCCTAAAACTGTTGTCAAAATAATGGCCATTTGATACTAATTTCCAGTTATACTAACGAAAAAAATTCCATACACAAGCTAATGGAAGACTACTTAAAATAACAACCCTTAAACTATAGAGGTAGGTCAAAATTCATCCGCCGCAGCGAATTGTGTGTTTATCATAGTCCAATATTTTTCTTATTTGCACTATATGACAGGAATATGTATTTATTTTGTGGGTACACATGTCCGCAAGTGAACCATTTTAAGTATTACGTCGAGACAGACTACACATTGCAAGCGACAAGAAACAATGTCTGACGCGGGATATGGTCTCCGGAAGAGGACCACGACGGATTGGCGCCAAGGACCAGATACTTATACCTGCTAGCGACTCCACGAAGACTCTCCAGCGAACGCTCGCCCCGACAACACATTATTTTTCACTCATCACGTTCCTAGCGTCCGAAATAAATGGTGGAAGTTTCACTGCGCATGGTTCACTTGCATCGCGGTATGATTTTCGACTAGGTTTTCTTAATCAAATTCAATGCGCTTTTTAGTTTTACTCAAAAATAAGACATTTTTCGAAAAAGATAAGAGGGTAGTAATTTGTAGAAAATTGAAAGACGAATCCGAAAATATCATAATTATTACCGTAAAGCAGTGCCGTACTATTTTATTTAGAAAAATATGCCTGCCCGCTACTGAAGCATCTAAATTTTAGAAATGCCTCAGACTTTGCACAATGTTTACCTAAAAACCTGTGCCCAACTTTACTCAGTAGTTTAAATTATTTAAAAAATTAAAAATATTGTTTGAAGTTACCCCATATCCCTATACCCTATATCTTTTTAACGATACGTCCTAGATAAAAACTTTATAGGAAAGACTTCCCTTAAAATTCATCAAAGAATACGAGGTTTCATTTTTGGTCACCGTTTGTGAATCGCCCTGTATACAGAGTAGTCCCGAAGTAATGAGCCAAAATTCATGGGTAGATTCCCGAAACAAAAATATTGCGATTTAGCTGAACTTACCTTAGTTCAAAAGTTGATAGTTAAAGAGATAGAGGATGTTAAATGTAAAATATTTTAGTTTATTTCAATTTATTTCTTAATAAATGCAGATATCTACACAAAATTTTGGGGTTTGGGGTTCTTTGGGCAGAGGAATTGAAATTTGTTCACATTTTGGTTATAGTTTATAGAGGGCGCCAGCTGCCATAGATTGAAGGTGTTGGAAACGACATGACTTTTTTGTATTTAAAGGTATCTCATATTTAGTATCAAATTCTTATTTTCCAACTTTTTTTACACAAAAAAGATAGACTTTATGAAAGTAGCTGTCTTGCACCGTTTCCGGGATATTTGGCTTTGAAACTTGCAATGCTAATAGTTGAAATAATTAAAATAATTTTGAAATGTCAGAAACAAGAGTTTATTTAGAATTAAAAATTGCAATGCACAGTAAAATAGTAAACATTAGTAAAAAATATGCCTTTTTGACAATAATTGCTCAAAATGTCCATCTCTAACTTCAATACATTTATCAACACGTTTATTAAAAGATTGTCTTAAGTTTAAATCCTTAATGCGAAATGACTTTGCAGCATTTAATACCTGCTACTAAAGTTCTTCATATTAATATAATTTTTCCATAAACAACTGATTTCATGTAACTCCAAAAACGAAAACCTCGGCATTCTATCTCACATTTATGTCTACGAGTATACAATTTAATTTGTAAGCTAAGACGTAATTTTAATTACATACGAATAATACTTAATAGAAATTAGCATACAAATGACAGCAATAAAACAAGTAGAAGACGTCAATTATTTGATTTTCGTCCAAATCCTACTTAAGAAACTTTATCGCTAAATTAATAATACCTGTAGGTACTTAATTGTAACTTAATGCAGCAGTATTGGAAGTTTCGAAGCCAGATATCTCGAAAACGGTGCGAGATAGCTACTTTAATAAAGTATACCCTTTTTGTGTAAAAAAAGTTGAAAAATAAGAATTTGTTACCAAAGATGAGATACCTTAAAGTACAAAAAAGTTATGTCGTTTTTAACACATTCAATCTACTGCAGCTAGCGCCCTCTTTAACCAAAATGTGAACAGATTTCAATTCCTCTACTCAAAATTTTGTGAGGATATTTGCATTTGTTAAGGAATAAATGAACAAAAACTGAAATGATTTTTACATTTAACACCCTGTATCTCTTTAACTATCAACTTTTGGTCTAAGGTAAGTTCGGCTAAATCGCAATATTTTTACTAGGGGAATCTACCCAAGATTTTGGCTCATTACCTCGGGACCACCCTGTATTGACAAACTTGAATCGAACCAAGTCTTAAAAAGAAAATAGTTTCATTAATTCCATATCACATAACATTTTCTCCTGTCTTTACTTTCGGAATTTCACATGCATCCCACTCTATGTATTTAGCTTGCAATTATAAACAGTTATAGCAAAATCATTGATCAAAATTCGCAAATAATTATCTGGCGACATGTATTCCTGTTCTAATACCCATACACAAAGAAACCACTTGTGGGACCGACAAATGAAAGTATTTTTATAACAATGCGACCACTGACATTTTTTTATTTCCTATCTAGAGCAATCACTTTTAAATTGGCACCATGCTGAACAGCCTACTTAATTCAAACAAAATATTTGCTTGGGGTGCTTTAAATATTTGCATTGCTTTTATAATCTCACTTTTGTCGGCGTTTTATCTTCTACTAACGCAAACGGATCGGACGAATTTAGATCGCCGATATTCTGCCTGTTCTAGCGAAATTTCTTGATATCTGCCGCGCATGAAAGTTGGAAATATTTACAGAAGGTGTTTGTTTTGAATACCGATTACCGCGGAATTTTATATTTACTTAATAATTTGATAGAGTCCTAATACATATATTTGCGCAAATAACTTGTCGCCATGGAAGAAAGACATAATGTTTACAAATTATTTTATAACTACGTGGGTATATAATATACCTAATATTTACAATGTTTTTATTATCGACATGACTATCCCATTACAGTAATAATAAAAAACGTTTGAACAAACATAGTGATATTTAATAAATTTGTTTTGCGTTTATTACGTAATTTTATGGTTAATACGCATATTTAATTGTTCCTCTACTCAAGGGAAATCCTCTGTTTTCACAATTCTTGCTCCTTCCATAAGTTGTTAGTGGCTAGTTTCCTTTGTCTTCCCTTTGACCTCCCCTGATTTATCTTTGGATTGTTCTGGCTTTCTCTTGAATTTCTCAAATTTCTCCGTGAATTTCCCTGACTTCCTTGTGAATTTCTCTTAATCAATTTTGAGTTCCTCTAAACTGCCCTGTTTTTTTTTTTTCAATAAAAATAAGAATCTAAATTAAATATTAAACCCAATGGAAAAGGATTGCCACAACTAAACGCTACTAGGCAATGTAGTTATGGCTAGGTAGATATTTTTGTGTCGAAAAAAAGTAGATAATTTAAAAAATCACCACTCCAAAATAACAATTGTCAGTTAATACGAAACTCCTATGCATAGGATTATTATTAGCAACAGTTATAATAGTCTAGTATATAGTTTAGACGTATTTAACCTGTGAGGGATTCTTTCCAACACTCTCGTGTTTACATTATTGGCAGTAAATAACCCGGTTGTAGAATTTCTACCAATTTGAAAATATTTATAGGTTTCTACTTACACTTACACAACTTCGAAGGGAATAAATACCATGGTGCGACAGACTAGAAATTTAAATGAGAAATTTTCCCACCAAACATTGACCGGTACAAAATTTATGTGTACAGATGTAAGATATAGTCTCTGGATAAGGAAGTAAAACAGCTTTTTCAAGTTTGCCAAGATAGTACATGAAAATTATTCTATTCCATAAACATAACATTTTCGATGAATTTCATAAAAAAATCCATCATTCTTTTCCATATTTTTAAAAATGTAGTACCATGTTTGCAGATATTTAGTTAAAAAATACATTTCTCATTTAAAAATAGTGCAAGTATCTAAAAACTATGTTTTCATATCATGACTTGGAGGAAAATGTTTTTATATTAATCATTATTATTTTATTTAACAAAATTGCCATTAAGAGGAAATAAAAATACAAACTAGTCAAGGTTTTGTTGGTCATCTGTCCACTCACAATATCCGCTTTCTAAAACCATACCCATAATTCTAGAAAAACAGAATGCACCCTTTTTTCTCTTGCTGGATCCAACACCTGTTTGCACACAATTTTTGAATTATTTTATTTGTTCAATTAGTTTACTTTTTTTTAAACTCTAGCTTTGTGTTTTTTTTACTATATTTTTCCTTCACAGATATTTACTATTATAAAGCCAGAGTTCAAAATTTGTTTGAAAGTCAATAAATTGTTTATTGTTTGCTAAAAATTCATGTATAAGATGCGCCTAGCTTACTGGATTCGGAATTGACTTAAGATTTTCTGTCCTTCGGCACTGCTGTCTATGTCATTATAGCTTTGACACTTTCTTTAAGGTTTTTGATTGATGCAGATGACGTGAGATGTCTACCGAGCGGATAGGACGACTTGACTTGAAAATTCGAAAGTATATCGAAAATTTGTATTTTTTCCCCAGTCCACTGTTGTGATGCAGACTCCTTGTGTAGTCTTTGATGGCTTGGGACGGCCTCTGATGGTGGTAGAAAGGCATTTTTCATCGTTGTTGTGTACTTTTTGCAAAGAAAATGTATTAAAATTTAACTTTCAAGATGTTGATTGCAAAGGTAGAGAATTTCACGTTTTATTTATAATAATATAGGTATTTCGTAATATAAATCAATCCTCATATTAATGGATTCATAAGAGAATGCTATTTTTTAATGCTTGTTCAAAAATATATTATGTCAATGTAACTAATAAACATTTTAACTGTGTTAATTCCCTGCAGCACCTGTCAACTTGTTTAAGGAATCTGATTGAAAAAAACTAACTTACTATTTTGTGATTTTCTGTACAAACGCAATTCTTAAAACGGTATTTATTTGTTTAATAATGAACTACAGATGAAACGATGTAGATTTATTAGGTGTGTAACAAACAATGAGTTCATAAACAAATATCTGATTACTCTAATTGCCTAGACCTTAATGCGTAAAAAACTTGTTTCCATTCATCATAAGTATCAGTATATTCTCCCATTCCGATTCTTGGAAATGGCAAAGGGGAAAGAAAACAGATGGAGGCTCCCACCGCTATTATCGCTTTTTTGAATCAGATTATGGGGATGAGGGAAGCTATACTATTGATTAATGGCCATTAAAGGAAGACCATTATTCAAAATTATCTATATAATGTATGAGCTGACAGTCAATATATTGTATTGTATTGTATTGTATTGTATTGTATTGTTGTTAAATAATCATATTTAAGATTCCTTCTGATAACGCGACGCAACGATTCTATCGGTAGTAAAAAAATATGTCAATGAAATGTTTTGTTTTTACTTAACATTGATGAACTGAGTGACAATAGTTGAACGTGTATAGTAATTTTGTTAGTAGATTATGCTAATGTTAGTAGGTATACACCTAAAGCTAAAATATAAATTTTTTATCATTTGGAAAGGAAAATCTAGGCCACTAATAACTATAAAAAACGTTTTTGAGAACAGAGCAGTGAAATTTTAGCAATTCAGTTCAATTTTCCTTGACAAATTATGAGAACTACAAATCTACATTTTTTTAAGCATATCTGCCTCTTCTGTGTATGAAATCTGTACTTTTTGTTCTCTAAATCTTGAAATTGTTAATGAAAATTGATATGGACTATTAAATTTATTAGGCGTATTAACTGGACTAAACTCCTTTGATATATATTGAAAAAATATATATTAAAGTATAGGTTGGAATTTTCAATAGATTTTTACTCATACTTTGAAAAATTCTTATTGCAACACTTCAATATTTCAAAATCTAAATTTTAGTAATATTTTGTATAAATAGCACGGATTGGTATGTAAAACCGCAATTTTGGGACAAACAAGAACATTCAGTTGTGGTATTTGATCAATCTAGGGACTTTAACATAGAAAGTCTAACGTCTAGCACTTTCTATGTTTTGTTTTCAAAGCACCCGTTGTAAAATCTGGTTTTTCCGTCCTGATAGAGGTCATGGCCAATACGACAACGTATTTGGATCCTTCAAAGAGGCGTTTACATGCACCAATTTTTGTCTAGCATTTTAGAAAATTTAAGCAAGTTAGAAACAATATCTCTTCACTGTACCAGTTATATAAGTTTTCTTCAGGGTATAAGACAACTGACCTTCTATGTTTATCTTACGTTTCCAGAATTTGGCACGATTTTTGAACATACAGAAAATTACCAAATTACCTACGGTACTATAAACATAATCAAACCCTACAGAATGTTTTTAGGAAACAAGTAACACATACATTAATCACAATTATTGAGTATCCTTACAAATTTGCTGGACAAAACAGGACTTTCTGATTTTTACATGCTCTCCGTGATATTTCAATGCGAAAAATTAGAGGAAGTTGCTCTAGTTTAGCGCTTGTTCTATCATTGTTTTTCTAAAAGTGCGATTTCTTGTCTATAAAACGCCAACCTTATCTCCTAGTGCCATTTGAGTTGAGTACCAGGAATAGAAGACCAATTGCAATAGAAACCTGAAAATTAGTTTAGTTTTTCGATAAGGACCATCCTTTAACTAATACACTTGAAGTTCATATCAAGTTTTGTATTTAAAATTAAACTCACTGTTTTTGCATTTGAAAAAAAAAACACAATTTTGATGACGAAGCGTCTAGCATATCCTGTTCCTAAGAGTTATTTTGATTTATTTAAAGCTTCATAAAAAGAATTAAGGAGTGCAAGCGTTAATTGAATCTAATTTTACTCAATTGCTTTGTTTACAGTCGATATTCGCAACGTAGATATAAATACATAAATACTGATCTGACATCCGCACTACCGGGTTAATATTACTTTAAAGTAGGCCACGTACCAAATTCCTTAACTAATTTCGCATTATTTAATTTCACGGAACGGCATTTTTTTTATTAAATTTATCAATATACAAATTAGTTTTTAATAAAATTTAGTAATTTATTTTATGCAGAGGTAATCAATTCTCGTCAAAAATAATTAAGGAGGATAAGAGAGTTACTTAAAATTCTCGTTTTTTTTATTTGCAAAAGAAAGCATGTTTTCGGGTCCATTCTAAAAATAGTTAATAAATTAACAATCGTCTGCATAATTGGCCATAGTTTGCGGATCTTTACAAGTAACCTAATCAGAAATACCTATAATTTCTTGTAGTAATTATAAGTAGGTATAATTGTTATTTAAGCTCTTCTATATTTCGTATACAACAAACTGATGAACTAATAAGTTAGAAACCGATCTGTTTAGTGATTCTGTAAAGAATAATCTTAGCTATTTAATAGATATTACGTGAAGTTGATGAACGGAGCTCTAGTCCGCCGAGCAGTTTTTTTACAGAATATAGTTACTTAGAAACTTTCTTTAACCTAGTACGACACTAGTCATGCTTTCATAGTACATACAGATTAGAAGGTTGCTCTTTGCCAGTAGCTATAAAACAATGTTTTGTATTCCATAGCAATGACAATTAAAATATAACATTAGGTAATCTCTCATACTTAATTAATATATAATAATTAATTAATGTCGTTTATTATAATTTGAAAAGAAAATTTTACAAAAAAAAACCTGATAAGATCAAATTTTTTTAAATATTTTTACTATAAATTTGAAGCTTATTGAAAGTTAAAATTATCGATAACATATTCAAAAGCAGAATTGTTTTATATTTTATTTACATCATTGTTATGTTTAAGTAAATAATATTTAATGGAAACAAACCAATATTTTAATTAATTTAGTAAAAAGTTTTTTTCATTGTTCCAATACCTTTAAGGAAATAGACATCAAACTTTAATCGTTGGTCCTTCTGTATTTAAGGAATAATTAAATTTGGTATCTGTAAAGATCTTTGAGATTTGTTCACACAAATCACTTTTTACAACACCAAAAAGTTTTTTAACGTATTAATAAATCTAAATCCGTTGGTTTTCAACGGATTTCACAGCGACATTGTAATGAAATTGAAAAAGTATCTAATGTACATGTAGCTGCTAATAACCACCGTTTGAACGTCCATAAATGAAGATTAAGTCAATGCAGCACTAAAAGTTGATTGAAGTGAATTCTGTTCATGGTAATTAATTTGCTTTTAATAATATTGAAATTTTATATCCAGGATTTTATTCACACGAGTGTGCAGTTTATAGACATTTTATTAAGCAGATGTACAATAAAAAATTTTATGACTAGTTAGCAACACTTATTGTTGTCTAATGTTCAGAAATATAATGTTAATTAAATAATAAAATGTCTAGATTCACCTTGACTATAACGTATTGTTTTTCCTGAAGTTTTGTTTAGAAGAATGGTTATTTTATGTCTCCAATTTTGTCTCACATAACGACTCATAATTAGTATCATGTAATAACTAATTCTGCCTTCTCAATTGTTAAATGCTATTTACATTTTTATTTGATGGAGGTAGGATGGAGGTAGATTGATATTTTTATAAAATATACGAAACAACTTTCGATGAATTAAAATATCTGGATATTTCGTTTCGTTACTATTACATTCGTATATAGGATCTATTACCATGCAATCTAATTTAAATTGTAAATTTGCTACGAATTTCACAATTTCAGTTCAATAATTCAGTGAATTTTTGTGAATTATTCTTCGTGTGGGCCTTAATATTAACATAGAACAAATTAGTAATTAAGTAAATGTAGGCAGGTATATTTATTTTATTAATATGTATTTAAAAGTGATTTGTTAATTTGCAATATAAACTAGATAGATAAATAGATAGATATTTATTTGACCGCTGTTTACATATATTCGTACAAATGCGGTATGTCAATTTTCAGCAAGTGTGAACTGTAAAACAGTTGGTATTATTATAAAAAAAAAGTACAATGTATAAATCCTGTACACAACATTAAAACAATTTTAACAAAAATCACACAGAACATAAAATTGTACAACATGTCTACATACATTCGCACAAATTATACTCTGAACTATAGAAACATTTCTGCTGTCATAACGCATAAGTTAAAAAACATATAAATCCTATACAGAATTATTAATATAAATCAACTTAATATTTAAATTACAATAAAAAGAGGGAATACATAAGAGAATAGCTGTATCAAAAGTGCACCTCGGGATAAAATCATACAAGGAAATTATTTAATAAAAGTTAAACAATATTGGTATCTTCAAAATATTCCTTTACAGAGTAATATAACTTCTTATTTTATTTTTAAATGTTATAAATTGTAACTATCTAATTACTGGGCTTAGTTTATTATACATATTTAAATTTAGGGAATTTTTTTTTATTGAAATTTAAATTTAGGAGGTCTCAAAAAATTTGCTTTCCTTGTATTGTAACTATGAAGGTCACCTTGTACACTAATCCTATTACTATGTATGTCTAAAAGACTCTGATAAATAAATAAAGAAGGCAAGGGCATTATACTAAATTAAAAAAAAAAGAGGACGACAGTGATCGCGGTGATTAGCCATGGCTAAAATACGAATTATTTTCTTTTGTTGATGAAAAACTTTTCCGGCCGCACTGGAATTACCCCACAAAACGACAGCATATGAAATGCGTGAATGAAATAAACTAAAATAGATACCACGTAACATATCACTATTTACGAGCATACGTGTCTAAATAAAAATATTATACTTGACAACTTTACACAGAGGTTATTTACATGATCTTTCCAGGCTAAACCTGAATCAATATCCACTCCCAATACATGCAATGAACTATTACTATTATGTTTGGTCATTTTATTAGACAAAAACAATTTCTGAGTTTTTTCTGGGTTGATGGTTAAATTAATTGCAGAAAACCAATTTTTTGCCATCTCATCAGTAACCGACACAGAGTCCATCAAGGATTCTAAACTGTCATTTGTATTAAACAGAGTTGTATCATCAGCAAAGAGAATACATTTTTTTGGCGACATAAAATGTATAAAATCATTTACATAAATTAAAAATAAAAGTGGTCCTAGTACGGAACCCTGAGGTACTCCATATCGAACTAATTGAATGCTAGAGTTGCTATTATTAATTGAAACAAATTGTTCAAGATTTTTTAAATATGATTTCAGTAACAGAGCTGGTAGGCCACTTACCCCATAATATTCCAATTACAAAGGACAAAAAGTCTTGTAAAAAATATACGTGTTGTTAGCTACTGACTAGGCAATTATTTTCATTGTTAGAAAACTTCAGCAAAGTGGAATATATCATGAGAAGATGACACATCTAGCTACTGGTGCTAGTTTTTGCCCGTCTTTGTGTTATTATTACATTGTTCAGAATGATACAAGAAGACACTTATAAAGAATAGCCCGACTCCACGGTACATAACATCCTTATAATAATCCAACAGAAAACGCCACAAGCGAAAATAATTCTCCACTTTCCTGGGTACGACCTTACGCAAGGGGAATCAGTTAATTATCAGAGTGACTGGTAACCCGAACCGGCGGTGTTTGTTGTTGAAACACATGTCGCGTTTCTGTCAAGCAAATTAAATTTACTGCATTACTATGCGCTCCTCCGAGCCGGAATCTCAACAAATCGTGCACTATTATAAACCTTATATCATTTTCGATATGACGAATCGCTTTCCTAGCATTAAATACCCAATAAACATGGTAATGGTGGAGAATGTTTTACGCGCTTTCTTCTTTACGAGTAGCTTCGCATAACTCAAAAGCGGTGTCGCTCCGTTCGATATCTGTGCCTTCGCATAGCGTGGTTGGTATCTGGTAGGTGACTAGTTAACTTCTTGAGTTATTATCTTGCCGATACGGAGTTGTATATGGAATTAATTATGGATTCTTCATCTCTTTTCCCCGGTGACTTATGCCTAACGCCTTGGGAAGGTGATACTAATTGCGGGTAGTCATCATGTACCTAAGGAATGCAATTAGTATCGCGATTAGATGCTAATTAACATTAAGAGCCTTATTATCAAATTCATCAGCAATTCAATTTTCAGTGTTGCATAATATTTAATCAAAACTGAAGATAAAGGGATAAATTGCCCAATAAAATTGACTGTTATTGGAATTTTGCAACATTATGGTTAACATTAAATGGAAGTCTGTTAACAAAAAGAAAGAAGAGATAGTCTAGATCAAAACTAAGTACACTTGTTAGCGTATTTTTGAGCATCGCTGCCATAATATTGAATTATAAGCCCAGTTACTGTAGCTGAAATTATAGTAATACCTCCGAATTTTTTATAACTGCATCGATTTTTCTCAAGATTTAGAATTAGGCTCATCTTACCCCCCACTTCAAAACTTATATATGCGCCAGCTGTGCTTTTTGTTCTTAAGGGGTGAAAACCACCCCTTTTTTGAAAAAAAGAAAAAAATATAAATTTAAGCATTTTATGCAATCAAATCTTTTTTATTTATGCAGTATGAGTAATGTACTATCTAACATGAAACTTAATGTATCCCAAATTTTCAACCCGGAAAAACCTTTAAAAACCACCACTTTGGATGAAAAAAAATTTTTTTCAACTTGAAACGTTTTAGTCGTGCATTTTTATCAAATTATTATATTAAAAATCTCTTTTATCGATTGCAACCTTTCAACCCTTGAAAAATACCCCTTCTTTCGAAAATAAAATGAAAAAATATTATTGAAAGAGTAGAAACATTTTAAATGTGCATTCGTATTAAATAAACATTTATTCCCTTCTTATAAAATAATTTTGAATTGATTGCAACTTTTCAACCCTTATTAATTAATAGTTTAAATAACTAGATAGATTTCATAGGGTCTAACGACAATTAGAGTCTACGATAATTCAGTAAACAAAGAAAACTAAATAGAAAATTAGATAAATATGGAACGAATACACTGAAGATGAATTTTTCGAGACAAAAGGTCTGAATCTGGTTCGGGCTGAGGCAGTACAGTATTGGGGGGTCATGAAGGCTTGCAAAAAATGTAATAAAATTTACAGGGTCGTATTTAAGAAAGTGAAGTTCATGATGGTCCCGGAGAGACGAAACGTTACATATAAAAATTGATTATGCCATTCGATAGAGGGCAAAAAGCGGCCATGAGAAAGTGTTCTTCTTTTTTCAATATCACCTCAAACAAAGCTGAAATGAAACCAAAATAGATTTCCAAAATTTCGTTTTTTTTTCAAATATTTCGAAAACTAATCATGTTAGCCTTGATTTTTTAGAGACATAATGTTGGTCCCCTGATTACGCGTGTGTTTCTAAAAAAAGTCTAAATGCTTCAAAATTCTTGTTTGACCTAAATTTTCCTAAAATTATCACCTATACATGTGTTTATTTTTTTGAAGATAACTTTACTAGTTTTTAAGATTTTTTATCGCACAAAGACTCATTTTGCGGAGAAATGTAAGGGCTAGGTGAACTGTTGAGTTTATCTTTTTTAAGCCCTTCATTTTTAAGTTTGGAGGGTTTAAAGGGCTCGAAAAGGGTGGTTCTCTCATTCATATGATAACTTAAAATGGTGATATCTCGATTAATATTAATTTTAGGGGAATAAAAAAAGCAAAATCTTCAGCAAGAATATAGCTAAATTTTTTTACTCTAGTATTATTTTCGTACACCCTTTAATTTTTAAGTTACAGCGTAAAAATCGATTTATTTAAAAAATTTGAATAATTAACATTTTCAAAAATTAAGTTTTTTTTTCGAAATCATGCTTTGTAAGTGAACCAAAGACCCATAATATATTCTTAGAACATAAATGAAGAAATCTGTAAATGGATTGCATTTAATTTTAATTCTGTATCCAAAGGCATTGATATCATGTTACTTCGATCATATTCCGTTAATTTTGATTCTAAAGACTTAAAACAGCTCATTTTAAAGTTTTTAGCTAACATATAATAATGTTTAAAAGTCCATAACCAAATAATTAGATTATATTTGTTTTTTTATTACCTTTCTTTTTGCTCATTACAACTTTTTTGTTAAATCCAATGGTTTCAGAGTTATTTGCAAAAAACCGTCCGAAAACAAACACCTTTTCAGTAAAAAATCAACAATTTCAATGACGAATTACTCGGAAAGTATTGGATTATCCAAAAAACTGTATATAACATTTGTTACTTAAAATTGACTCCTCTATCGATTCCTGTGGTTATTTTGGGCGTAAAAATTTCCACCCCCAGGGCAAAAGCGCACTTCGGCACTATATAAGTTTTGTTCCTTGAGGCATTCCCCTCATTCAGTAAAATTTCACGTCAATCGGTTCAGTTATAAAGAATTCAGAGGTAAAAACCCTNTGTTGAGTTGATCTTTTTTAAGCCCTTCATTTTTAAGTTTGGAGGGTTTAAAGGGCTCGAAAAGGGTGGTTCTCTCATTCATATGATAACTTAAAATGGTGATATCTCGATTAATATTAATTTTAGGGGAATAAAAAAAGCAAAATCTTCAGCAAGAATATAGCTAAATTTTTTTACTCTAGTATTATTTTCGTACACTCTTTAATTTTTAAGTTACAGCGTAAAAATCGATTTATTTAAAAAATTTGAATAATTAACATTTTCAAAAATTAAGTTTTTTTTCGAAATCATGCTTTGTAAGTGAACCAAAGACCCAGAATATATTCTTAGAACATAAATGAAGAAATCTGTAAATGGATTGCATTTAATTTTAATTCTGTCGCCAAAGGCATTGATATCATGTTATTTCAAATCATATTCCGTTAATTTTGATTCTAAAGACTTTTAAAACAGCTCATTTTAAAGTTTTTTCAAAGTACTTTAAAAAAGGTTCGAATAGTTTTTTTTCTAATATTTATGGTTTTGGCGTTATTTCACGTTAACTGGTTCCAAGTTTTTAGCTAACATATAATAATGTTTAAAAGTCCATAACCAAATAATTAGATTAAATTTGTTTTTTGATTACCTTTCTTTTTGCTTATTACAACTTTTTCGTTAAATCCAATGGTTTCAGAGTTATTTGCAAAAAACAGTCCGAAAACAAACACTTTTTCAGTAAAAAATCAACAATTTCAATGACGAATTACTCGGAAAGTATTGGATCATCCAAAAAACTGTATATAACATTTGTTACTTAAAATTGACTCCTCTATCGATTCCTGTGGTTATTTTGGGCGTAAAAATTTCCACCTCCAAGAAGGGGTGGGAACCACCCCCCGGGGCAAAAGCACACTTCGGCAGTATATAAGTTTTGTTCCTTGAGGCATTCCCCACATTCAGTCAAAATTTCAGGTCAATCGGTTCAGTTATAGAGAATTCGGAGGTAAAAACCCTGAGTAACTGGACTATTAGGGAAATTCTCTTTTATCAACAAACGAAAGATTCACTCAGTCGTGTTGTAAGGATGTAACAAAATCATTAAATTCAAGCCAATAGTTTTTGTGTACTATTGTCACAACCTTCAATCAGTTATAAGAATCAACAAATGAACATCGATAACTTTTGCTAACAAGTATTTGTTACTCCTAGTGATTTGAGAATGGAATTTTCTGAAAGTTAAAGTAAATATTTATCTGATTGGGACAAAAATGTTCAATACCAACCTACTAGCTTATCTCTATGGATCACACATCAAAGATTTCTATTAATTCAAAAATATTTCAAATTTACGAATATGTAACTGAGAATGTTCAGTGTTATCATTTGCAATGTGCTATAAATCTAAAAAAACGTAATATATCCAATATGTCGTAATATTCCTCTAATTCATATTTTTAAGGAATTTTTGAAAAAAATAGAAAAAACGCATAACTTAAACTGTATTTTTGATATTGAAGATTTGCAACTGCATAATTTTTTTGAAGATACAGTAACATTTTTTACCAATTTGGCAGAAATCATTAAGTTACACAATATTCTGCTTGAATAAATGATTGTTATGGTAACTACACCTAATGCATTACATAATATTTACTATTTTTTTCCCCAACCTTAAGATCATGACAACTTCCAATAGAAATATTATCTAACTTAATCCCGATATGTCTCTGCAAACTAAACTGTTATCTCGAAATCTAAAACATTTGGTTATTAGGAAGTAAATGATTTACCTTTTATGTAGGAGAAGGCACAGTAATCTATGTTTGGGCAAGAAGGTAAGAAATTAGTTTACATATTCGCTAATTGCTTACTTTCCCTAACTAAAACTGAAAGCTTCGGTTCCCGCTGCAAAAAAAAATAAATTTTGCTCTTCGCACAGTTGATACATCGGAACAAGATTAATGCATCAAAAAATAAGATCGGAGCTAGTTCATATCTGTAGACATTTAAATGTTCTGTTCTTTGATTAATAGCTTCCTGAAGTACTTGACTCTCAAACTTTCATTATGGCTGTTAAAATTATATTTCCAACTTAGCAAATTGTTTCGCAAGTGATATACTAACTAATGGATAAAATATCACCTTAGCGAAAATATGATAGATTAATGCGTTGCTTCCTTTTAGTCAGCGGTAATTATTTTATTATTTTAGACAAGCCTTAGTTATGCCATCGAGAAGAAAAATGATGTTTGTATCTAACTACCCATCGAAGGTTTTTGTAAAATACTAATTCTGCGCATTAGTGGCAATAACAGAAAAAGTTGTTACGGCCATGATTTTATATTTTTCTATACTTAAGTGTATTTTACCCTTGAATTTTCAATTTGTTTGCAATTGTAACACATTTAGGTCCAATAATATTCTATAACTTATATTTTAATAAAGCACATAGAGATAGATCTTTTCTTGTTGCAGATAAATGATAAATAAAAATTTTTATGTACCTGTAACAACGTTTCAACGTCATTATCAATATTGTAATTAAACATAATGTTGGTGGATTTGTTGGACGACATAACAATACATTTTTCAATATCATCGGCATAAAGAAGAAAATTTATATCTAAGTTGTTAATTAAATTATTAATGAATGTAATAAAGGACCAAGAATGGATCCTTGAGGAACTCTTGATGTATCCACATATCCACGTATCTTTTACTCTACCCATTTTATATTATTTACCGCTTTCCGTTATAAAAATATACCTAAAAAAAATCTTTATTAGCAAGATGAAGCCAAAAGAGAGCCAGAAGAGCAATGCGTTAAATAGAGTATTGGTTGAGAAGCAAACCGTGTTTGATAAACTCTAGTGCATTAAGTTCTTGACATATCCTTTTCATCACATCTTCTTTACAGTTAGATGTAGACTCATCATACCTTNACGGCCATGATTTTATATTTTTCTATACTTAAGTGTATTTTACCCTTGAATTTTCAATTTGTTTGCAATTGTAACACATTTAGGTCCAATAATATTCTATAACTTATATTTTAATAAATCTTTTCTTGTTGCAGATAAATGATAAATAAAATTTTTTATATACCTGTAACGTTTTTGTTCGTGGCAAAATGTCATTATCAATATTGTAATTAAACATAATGTTGGTGGACTTGTTGGAACATAACAATACATTTTTCAGTATTGAATATTAGCCTATTATTATTAGAGCAAGATTTTATAAACTAATGCAAAAAATTAAAGGGTCAAAAGAATTTCCGAAATTTTTCTGCTGTGACAGGTGAGAAATGGTCGTATCGGGAATTTAAGAAAAAAGCATTTTAAATCTCTAAGGTTCTAGTTTTTAAATCTTTTGGTCGAAATTTTTTAGGAGCTACGGTTATTAATTCTAAGAAAAAAAAATTTTGCAAAATATTCAATTTTTTTTCCACGGACTTGCTTTTTCATCTTTTACAAGAATTTAAAAAAAAAGAAAAAAAAAGGTAATTTATGGTTTTTTAGAAAATTGACGGCGAAATTACTAAGAATGACCTAGAAGAACCCTGTGAAGTTTCATCCCGATCTAGTGAGCAGTCAAACTTTTGAAAAAAATAAAATAAAGGGTCACGATTTTTGAGCTTAAACACTTCATAATCATGATTAAAATGGAAAAAAAAATTAAAAGATTTTCTCACATTTTTACCGCAAATAGGTAACGTTTAAATTGATGAAAAAAATTGAAATTTTTTTTCAGAGAAGAAAAAGGGTAGTTTTGAAAAAAAACTGTTTTTTTAAGTGATTATAGACTGCACAAAAATTAATTCGAAATTTGTCTCAAAAAACGGTATGAATCGGGGTCAAAATCTGGTTTGGGTCATCAACTTTAATTTTAATTTAATTAAAAGTTGATGAACAGATGCATAGGACGATAAAGCCGAATCGTGCTGGAAACAATTGGGTTTTGTTTTCTTCAATGTCCGGAAGGTTTTTCAAAAAACCAAAAAAAACTTCGAAATTTTTCGAAAATTTTTCAATCATTCAAACGTTATTTGCGGTAAAAATGTGAGAAAAGCTCAAAAAAAAATTTTTTCTATTTTAACCATGATTATGAAGTGTTTAACCTCAAAAAACGTGACCCTTTAATGTTTTTTAAAAGTTTGACTGAAACAATGAAACGGTTCGCTAGATCAAGATGAAACTTCACAGGGTTCTTCTGGCTAAAAAACTATAAATTACTTTTTTTCTTCTGCTTTTTAAAATTCGTGTAAAAGATAAAAAAAAAATTCGGAAAGTTGCGGCATCATGTTACAGACATTTATTCCAGTATTTGAAACTGTCCTTCAATCCTCTGTACGACCATTTGTCGCCGAGATATCGATAATTAAAGATAAAAAGATACTTTTCCATTAAAAGTCCGATATTTCGATGAAAAATGGTCGTATCGAAATTAAAAAAAAGGAAATTGAAGCTGAATAAACAAGCTATCTGATATATGCAATGGCTTAGCTGAAAAACATTTTGCCAAGTCCGTGGAGAATTTTCAAAATTTTTTTGTCGCTCTTTATCTTAGAAATGCCTGATAATCGTAGCTCGTAAAAAATTTCGACCGAAAGATCTAAAACCTAGAAACTTAGAGCTTCAAAACGCTTTTTTTTTTAATTCGCGATACGACCGTTTTTCACCTAAATACAGTCTGTCAAAAATCACGGAAAAATTTCAGAAATTCTTTTGACCCTTTATTTTTTTGCATTAGTGTATTATCAAAGTTTTGTTGATGCTGAGCACAGTCAGTAACTCTATGAATTGGACTGTATATTTTTACATCATCGGCATAAAGAAGAAAATTTATATCTAAGTTGTTAACTAAATCATTGATGAATATAATGAATATTAAAGGACCAAGAATGGAACATTGAGGAACTCATGTGTCCACATATATCTATACCCATTTTATATTATGAACCACTTTCTATTATAAAAATATACCTGAAAAAAATCATTATTAAGCGAGATGTGGCCAGAAGAGAGCCATAAGAGCAATTCGTTAGATAGAGTATTGGTTGAGAAGCAAAGCACCTTCTGATAATCTCTAGTGGATTAAGTTTGTGACATATCCTTTTCATCATATCTCCCTTACAGTTAGATGTAGACTCATCATACCTTTTATCACTACAATCGCTATGTTCCATTAAAAAAAAGATACTTTTGGGTTATGTTTGTCTACAATTGTATGCTTACTTGTTTTCGCAACTTTGATATTAGTCTCCTACAATTTTGTTTCTTTCACTTCGTCACAAAATAAGCGAGAAAACTTTGGTTTGACACCAATGGAGGCTTACCATGTTATCAAAATCGTTTGGTAGTACCTAATTCTAATACTGTTTCTTTAATTCCAGAATGCACATTCCTGCGACAGCTCCTCGCCATCAGGATGGCCACTATGCCTTGGCCGATCTGGTGTAGTCGTCCATCTTGGCCCTCTCGATCCCTCCGTCGTCCGGAATAGGGACTGCTACCTGTGCGTCAGAAGCCGCAGCGCTCCGGGTCTTGAGATCGCGCTGACTTGGCGAAAACAGCAACAGGTGCACTGCCATACCATAGCCGAGTTTCGCGACCCCCTACACTCCTTAGATGACATAATGTGTTCGAGCATCAGATCCGTATCGGATCTCGAGATCAACTCCTACGACGACTACGACGGCGTGGAGCTTCCGGAGCTCCTCCAGAACCTACTGGTGTCCGTGGAGCACGCCATCAAACGCGTTCCCCTGGACGATCTGACGTTTCCCTGTCCTCAGTGTCTGCAGTACCTGCCGTTGGATAGGCAGGAGGATGACGTGACGGCTTGTGCGTGCCAGTGTTCTTGTAGATTACCTGAGAGTCCCATCATTAAGAAAGACACTTCCATTCAAACTAGTCCAATGTTCGAATTTGTCGGTTCCATTCCCCACATCGATAGCGATGAGGACGACGATAAGGAATCTGTTAGATCAGGTAAGGCTCTTCTTGTGATTTGTAATATTTGAGGGCGCCTATCTTCCAACAGAGTTTCTTATATATATAAAATAATGTTAGGTTTACTGAATCAAAACAATGGAGAATAATCCGGCTTGGTGGACCAATTCTGAAATCGGATTCTGATTCAGCGCGTCAAAAACCTATGGAAAATGCAACCTAGTGTCTGATTTAGAAACCCACCCACATTTTGTCGGCTTATGTTGTATTTTTAAGAATTTATACTTCAAGGATTGTAAGTACCTGTCGATGGTATCGATATTAAACTAAATATTAACTTAAACAACCTCAATTATCTGTAAGATGGGTTACCTGTTGCCATTAAAAAATTAATTAAGGTATTAAAGATGGGACGATATAGTATACATTAACTTGTAGGTCAAACAGACTGAAAAAAGTGAGAATAAATACAGAAAAAAATCTGTGGGGATAATGTAGGTAGTAGTCTCTTCTCCCGTACTGTCTGCATCTTTAATCTCCGCGTAAACCTGATGTTTCCATATGGAGATGCCGTTACTTATAGGCGTGATTCATAATAAATCTTATTAAGGTAGTAATTAATTAAATCATCACGCTTCTGCCACAAAAACCATTGCCTGGGTCAAATAATTTGGCTTTATATGGTGCAAGTTATTTTATAAACATAGAAACAAACAGTTCTTCGCTTAGCAGCGGACGCATGACGACTTACGATGAGTGTTTTGATTTACAAACGTATAGCCTGACACAAGCCTCTTCATATTCCGCATTTCAGGTATACCACCCGTTTAAATAGTGAACATAATGGTGTCAGTGACCCTGGATGTACTACCTGTATTTTGAGTATCACCTGTTCCTAGATTTCTTGATTCAACAGCGTCTCATCGGTAGTGTTTGCTAAGAATTAACACCGACAGAGGCTGAATAGTAACGGAAGGCAAATGTAGATATTTTCATAAGTTGTTCATTATTATGTATTACGTCATTAAATTTAATCCCAGTCCCTTAAGTCAACTAAATGAAAGATAATGTAATGTATGTACATAAAGGATATATTAAATTCATTCGTAGACTTTCAACACGAAACAATCAAATGAAATAGGTTAATAACTTTAACATTTGTGGATATATTCTTATAGGGCTAACTTATACTACAAAGCGTTCAAACGTTGAAGCGAAAAAGCTGATTTCCCCAGTCGTCGAATTCGTTGAATTTTGCAATAGGTTTCAAAATCAATTTTAAATGGGTAGGTACCATACTACTCTCTGAAAAACAATAAGGTATACGTACTACAAACAGAATAATTAATTGAAGATAATACTAAAAACTCATGTTCAGTTATAAAACAGTGAAAATGTTAATATTAAAAATACTATACTACTAATAACCTAACATTCGAAAACAATTAATATTCTTATACATTTGTTTTTATTAACAAATAAATAATACTTGTTAATATATATTTAAAATGAAAAAAAAATCTGCATGTGTCTAGGTAAAAAGGTCTGTTTTTGTCGTTCACTATTAAAAACAGTCAAACCTAGGTTGATGATCGAATACGATAGATCAAGATTCACTCTCGATAAACCTTTGAAGGTCAGCGGTCAGGAGCATTCCGAAAAAAAGGTTTAAATAATGATTTGAAGATAATTTTTTTTCGCATTTATGCATTTTAAATTTTTTTTAATCGCGTATTCTACTAATTTTTCCCTATTTTCCCTTAACATTAATGATATTATGACTGAATCACCCTGTATATTCGTATGTATTGTGGGTGTAAAACAATTGAATAAAGAGACCTACTATCAGCTGCCGATAATAAAATATCAAAACTTCATAATATGTTTTCTATTCTATTTTATTATGTTGTTTTGTTGCGTGTACGTAAATATTAATAATAATTAACAATAGCGAAATCGTAATGCATTATTACAGTTAGAGCTCAAAGCACATTTAACTTTTAGGAACAACAATATAGATATATGGACTATTGTATTCAAATTACAAAATAAACTACAATATAACAAAATGTTATTTATATAATTTTTGTTGTCTAAATTTATTAGTTTCTCTTTCTCTGATCCAATTTATGGCAAACAGATATACGCTATTATTCTATTACAGTTATAAATTCACCATTAGTTTTCCTTACAGTTTTCCTTTATCAATAAATTATTTAGGAGTAGTTCGCTAAGTGAAATATAAACTAGGTACTTTTGCACTACCTGTAATAACTCGCAACAACTCCTTAGCGTTGACTATGCAAATTAATAAATGGATGTCACACTGTAATAACCCGTGTTTATTTAAAGCATTTAATGTGGGTAGTAGATGATACCGGAGGGTCATATTAATCTCTCCGGTAACTGTTTCATTAGATGGAAGCTAAAACAGCTATTATTCAATTGTTATTTTTTGCATATTAGATTTAAAAAAACAAAAATGCTGTATTGACTTTCAAGATTTTATTCTATTTGTGAAGTTGGTTCGAAATAATCAGATTGTCTGCTAGAATATTATTTTCAAAACTAGATTACGTAAATATACTTTGGAAAAATGGATTCAGACTGAGCGAATAGTTAGTCTGTGTTGTTGATGAACGTTCGACAACAGTCTGTACTCGCCTTTACACTCCTAAAAAAAGCGCTTGTAGAGAGGATATAGAAAATCTTGTTAAATGAAGTAATATTTGTTTGGAAGCTTTTAATAATTTTGGATTTTCGAAAATTCCTCAGCATTTTAAGCACACGAATGTTACCTTTACATAACGAATGTTATTTTGTCACATGCACCTTAGTTAGCATTCACTGACACAGAAAATAATGAGTTGACAATGAGTATATGGGCACAATAACAATTAAACTAAACTGATACTGCGGCTAACGGGTGTACTACTGAGATACATTATATTTATGTTGAGCCACCGTACAACAAACTACTTCTGACTGTTGATAAATTGTGCAGTTTTCTAGTTCATACAAAAGCAGCAGTATGCAGTATATCACTGACAATACAGATGCTATGCTAGCCTTAACGGAAAGAGGCTTCAAAGTAACAGATTTGTCTTTCTTTTCGTTGTTAGAAAAAACCGTACTGATAAGCATTGCAAGTGAATTTACAGGAACGTTCGTTTGGTAAATATCGCTTACTGTAATCTAAAAAAAGTTATGAATTTGGTATTTATTTTCTTAGTAAGTTACTTATTTGAAAACAAATGCCAAAACTGATTTAAAATTATCAAGAAGAAAATAGACCGATACACATAAGTGGACAAAAATATATGTTCTCATATAAATGATTTAATTTAAGTTATTACGCAGGAATAAAAAAAATAAAGTCTAAACCTGCCTAGTAGTTCGAATTCCTTGAGAGAACAACATTATCAGATTTGTCATTTATACAATTCACAATTTGCCATTGAATCTTTCTTAAGTTATTTTTATTAATGTTTTAGCCTGGATTTCAAACCATTTAGAGCACGAGGATTCGATACTTCTGAAGGCTGTAGATTCAGAATAGTAGTGTTTAAGAGATATATGCTCTTAAGGCCGTAGTGTTTACACACTAAAAGTTTTAGGCTTTCCTCATTGATGGAATATTTTTTTAAGAAATCGTCATTCTGCCATTTAAATTAATTGCTTTTATATTAATAGAAATTGAACTCGTATTACCAGCTACTAGTCTTTTCTATTTTGTAACATTAACTCATCTATAATTAACGTGGCAAACGTTAAACAACACCTGTAATTATTTAATCATTATGCGTAAAAAATTACCATTAATTCATTTCAACATTGGTGTTAATCGACGTTTATCGCAGAACGAGTAATGTAAGTTTCAACAAACGTAAACAGAAATCTCTTTTCGCCAATGCTACCAGACGTTTTCAAGTTGGTGCGATTATTTCAATAGTTTCCCAGATATAGGTATAAAATAAATACACATATTCCAGTATTAAAACTAAGATTTTTAAACCAATTTTGCATTTAACAACTTTTGACGTAATAATTGTTCTAGCAACTGTCACTATTTTTTACCAAAGTAAACATTAACAATTTCTTGTTCAATATATTAAATCAACAACTGATAAATGCAGAGACAGAACAAGTTTTACTTATTGTCACTGTAGTTACATCGATATTTTAATAAGAATAAAAACGACATTCAATTTATTCAATAGGTACCTAAAACGTTTTTTTTTCGTGAAATCAAATTTATCTTTGGTTTGATGGGATCATGCATTTCCTTTTTAGTCAAAATAATAAAATCATTCTCAGTTTCCGGTGAATATCCAATAAACGGCTTTAAATCATCGTGAGACCCACGGGCGGGTTCAGATCATGGTTTATGTTTTTAGTTGAACTTTAGTTGCAATGGGAATTGCTCTACTTTACCGAGTTTACATTTTTGCATATTTAGCCAGTCGTGATTTGCGGCTTGCTCTTGGCCATTCAGTTCCACGCATAATATCGTTCCAAATATTAGGTGCCAGTTATCGTTCTACGCCGTTAACGGGTAAATAATGATTACTCAGTTTTGTTTCTTATTATCTGGATTCAAAGCGTTGTTTCCATCGCATAGAAATACAAACTTTTGAGTCACTGTGTTTCAAACTGTTGTTAAAAGTAGTAAATAAGTTTGTTCACCGTGACACATATTTATTAAATCAATGTGTTCTTTTATTCATGTTTAAATGATTTTCTAAACAACAGACTAAAGACTGAAGAATAATCTCCAAATTTTGGTACGTGGTATATGATACAAATAATTATTTGCTAAGAAAGGTTTTGTCCAAAATTATTGAAATAGGTTATGCTTTAGTTTTCGATAAAACTAAATTACCGTACGCCTTTCCTGACATTTTCAACGATTCAGCATAAGAAATTCCGTTGGTAGTACAAAATAATTTAGACAAACTTTTTGTTCGATAACATCATCCATAGTAAAAATCGCAAAAACACACTTAAACAAAATTAACAGCTGCAAACAAACTACTTGACAGATCGTGCTCAAACTTCGCGAGTAGAGTACAGTGCTACCAACTTTCTACCAGGAAATAAATTCAAATTTACTTTAGGCGGAATTTTTAAATGACAAATTCCGGATACATTTTTGACAGTACATGATAATTTCAAGTATGTTTTCTGTAAAACATTTTATTGAATCAGAGATCTATTCCTTGTAACTGCATGCTAGTCGCATCAACAAAAAAATCTGAAAACACAATATCTTAAAATTGCATAAAGATGTACATCTTTAATGTAGGATGGTACATAGTATAATACTATTTACGATATCTTAAAACTCCTTCGAGATATCTTCTTCATTTTTTAAACATAAACATAGGACATCAGGACCCTATTTTACTCAGTATTATTAAGGCCACCCTATTCTTGAAATAGTGTTTTCCACAAAGACAAATAATTTCAAACATTTAATAACTGAATAATCTAAAGCTTATCAAATAATAGCAATGTTATGTCATGCCATCTGAGTATTTTCAAAGACGCCGCAGTAAAACGAATAAACGGGTATGAAAAACGATCAGACCATCAAGGTTTAAGTGAAATCTACGAAAATACTAACTTTTTTCCACGTAAATGTCCTCATAACATTTACTTGCTTGGACCTACATATAAAATTGTTTACTTTTATTTACGTGAAAATAATTCTTAAAATGTGGGATTTGGATAACAGCAAACGCATGTTTTACAAACGCCTTTTTTAAGTTATTTTATTTGATTAAATTTAAACAGTAACAATGAATAAACAGAACATCAAGAATTTTATTTTTGTGCTTGTGTTCTACACGTTTTATTTTCCAAGATTTCAGTACCTAAAAACGCCAGAAACCTGACTATTTCTCGGCCAAGGATATGGTCACCTTATATTTATAAGGAACACACATGGAATATCTCGCATTACACACAGTTTGGCAGACGCTGTTCCTAATAGTCTAATTATAATGATATTAATTTGTTATTAATACTTTTTCTTATTATTTTAGCATTACAACATCTCTGTTGAAGTAATTACCTCCACAGGTACGCCTAATTTATTCATTATCATTTTACAAAGTTTTACGAGACCTACACACTCGAGCCATGTGTTGCNACAGACTAATGCCTGAAGAATAATCTCAAAATTTTGGTACGTGGTATATGATACAAATTATTATCTGCTAAGAAAGGTTTTGTCCAAAATTATTGAAATAGGTACCAAAACCTTTAACAAAAGTAAAATAAGAACGGCGATAGAAAACGAATTATGTAGCTAACAAAATATTTTATTATTATGACACATTGTTTTGCGATACTTTACTTCATTTGTATTATAACCAGTTAATTGAAATGCCTTTTCAAATACTGGATATGTTCTTTATCTAATTATATACATTCTGTCAAAAATGTATCCGGAATTTGTCAATAAAACACATTCAATTAATCATCAACATTTATTTTGTTTCCTTCAAAATAGGCTCCATTTGATGCAATATTCTTTTCCCAATGAACAAGCGAGTTGTCAAAGCACTTTTTAAAGGCATATTCCGGTATGGACTTCAACTCCTTCAGCGACTTTTGTTGTATATCTTCCATCGACCTAAGTATGTTCCACGAAGTGGTAATTTCAGTTTGGGAAAGAAGCATCATATGGCTGCTCGATGACATTCGTTGAGTTTTTTTTATTAAAAGTTCATTTGCAATTATCGCTTTTTGTGATGTTGCATTATCGTGGTGCAAAATCAACATTGTCCTTTCATAAGTCTGGTCTTTTCTGGAAGGAATTCTGTTTGGACAACATTATGCTATCAAAGAAAACAGTCAACGTGACTTTTGAGCGACTTTGACGTGGTTTTCTTGGTTGTAAGCTCACTTCCAATACAAACTCGTATATGTCTCGTCACCCGTTATGATGCATTGCATGAATGTAGAGTCTTCAGCAACATGTTTCCGATGCTCTTTTTGAAAAGAATTCAGCTCTTTGGAATCAGAAGTGCTGCGACGCGTTTTACATACAAAACATCAATTAAAATGGTTCAAACTGATTATTGAGATGTTTGATTCATATGCCAGCTATCTCAAACTATAATGACGGTTTGCAAGCACCATTTCCTTTACTTTATCTATGTTACCTTCAGTTGAAGACGTTGAATGACGACCAGAACGTGACAAATTATCAACCACTTCTCGACCATGTCTGATTGCTCTGTACTATTCGTATGCTTGGGTTTTCGATAAAACTGAATTACCGTACGCCTTTCCCGACATTTTCAATGATTCAGCATAAGAAATTCTGTTGGTAGTACAAAATTTTAGGCAAACTTTTTGTTCAATAACATCATGCATAGTAAAAATCGCAAAAACATACTTTAACAAAATTAACAGCTGCAAACAAACTACTTGACAGATCGCTTCGCGAGTAGAGGACAGTGCTACCAACTTTCCATCAGGAAATAAATTCAAATTTACTTTATGCGGAATTTTTAAATGACATATTCCGGATACATTTTTGACAGTACTTACATGATAACTTCAAGTATGTTTTCCGTAAAACGTTTTATTGAATCAAGGCGAAACATTATATTGCAAAATGTTTCTATCTATTTAATTACATTTTACGGCGAAGAGAGATCTATTCCTTGTAACTACATGCTAGCCGCATCAACAAAACAATTTGAAAACACAATATCTTAAAATTTCAGGAAGATGTAGGATGGTACATATAATACTATTTACGATATCTCAAAACTCCTTCGAGATATATTCTTCATTTTTTAAACATAAACATAGGATATCAGGGCCCTATTTTACTCAGTAATATTAAGGGCGCCGTATTATTGAAATAGTGTTTACCACAAAGACAAATAATTTCAAACATTTAATAACTGAATAATCTAAAGCTGTCATGCCATCTGAGTATTTTCAAAGACGATGCAGTAAAACGAATAAACAGGTATAAAAAATTATCAAACCATCAAGGTATTAGGTACTGAAATCTACGAAAATACTAACTTTTTTATATATAACTCCACATGTACATATTCTCATAACATTTACTTGCTTAGTCCTACATATAAAATTGTTTACTTTATTTATAAGTACGTGAAAATAATTCTTAAAATGTGGGATTAGGATAACAGCAAACGTATGTTTTACAAACGCTTTTTTATGTTATTATTTATTTGAGTAAATTTAAATGGTAACAATGAATACATCGATCAAGGATTTTATTTTTGTGTTTACTTGTGTTCTTAATTTTCCAAGATTTCAGTACCTAAAAACGCCAGAAATTTGAGTATTTCTCGGCCAGGGATATAGTCACGTTATATTTATAAGCAACACACATGGAATATCGCATTACACGCAGTTTGGCAGACGCTGTTCCAAATATTTGGTCTAATTATAGTGATATTAATTTGTTATTAATATTTTTTCTTATTGTTTTAGCATTACAACATCTCCACAGGTACCTATTTTATTCATTATCATTTTACAAAGTTTTACGAGACCTACACACTCGAGCCATGTGTTGCCACAAAGCATTTTTAAAAAACCACATTCATTGATAGCCATAGCTCTAACCCGCTCCGATTGTCACCTAGTAATTCTTAGCCTACTTCCCATTAACCTGTTTGCAGTTATATGGTTTTATCGTGGCCAAATATGCAATCCGGTATATTTTTTCTTCATTCATACCTGCCTTGGTAGTAGCGAAAGTAATTCCTACGATAGCCCACTCGATTCATAAACGTTATAATTTCACGCTTAGGTACAGTTAGACGGTGGGCTGGATATCCAGTCACATACATACCTGCTTGAATCTCGTGAAAAAATGAAAACACGTTGGCGTCTTTAAAGTGTTGCACATTTATTACACAATTACGATTTTTTATGGGCTCGTATGTATTTGGGACAGTCGTTGGGTATCGGTTAAGCCGACTGCAATTAATTTTTTCAGGCTCAGCTCGCAACAGTAATTGTATCAAACTGAAAGTTGTACTCTTTAAGCTTAATTATATATGTGGTGCATATGTTCAATTATCTTTTACGGATACTCGTAAGGACATTAGTACGGTACGAGGTGTGTTTCTTTAAACTTTATTTTTAATATTATACATTATCTCTATTATCACCATTATCCATATCTCCTTCAAAGTGCTACCCTTTCTTATTCACACACTTTTCCATTTCGCGAAAAAATCCTGGATAGCTTCATCTGAAATGGCCTTTAAACTCTGTGACGACTTTGCTTTGATGTAATCAATATCCTGGTCGAGAAACATCTTCAATTGACTAACGACCACTTTCAAATGGTGAAAACCATTCGTAACGCTGCCTACTACCCAGAGCACTATCTGCGTAAGCTTGTTTCAAAAGTTTAAAACGTTTCTGTGAAGGATTCCCTAGTTTCACGCAAAATTTTAAGTTGTATCGTTGTTCCAGAAAATCGCACATTTCAAAAATCAACACTAACACTCATATAATAGCCCAGTAAATGAAATTTGTAATGCATGTAAATCAAAAGGTCATTCGTTTTAGATTGAAACTTGGTTTAATCGTTAGTTTACGCAAAAAGAAATAATATTTCCCAAAAAGTATCGGATTAAAACAACACGATCATCGTTTAAACAATGATTATAATGTAAAAATGACCAAAAATTAAGTTTTTTAGCTGTATTAACCAGTGCTCTCCAACAGGAGTTTTTGCTTTTGTTTATACTTATAGGTTTTCAAAAAACGCTTCATTTGAGACCTGTTAAATTAAAATCCATTAACAATTTGTTTAAATAATCGCAAAAAACCATCGAAATTTGAATTTGCTATAAATAGAAGAAAAGAGCATAAATAGTCTCTAAACTGCAGTAAAAGTTTTATTTTGTTAAGCTTAAGAGACCCTGAAAATTTGGTAAAAAAATATTTATTTGTTTACGAGTTTATGCGGAAATAGCCGTTTTTAGCCGAAATAGCGTTTTTTTTAATTCATAACTTGTTTATTTATAAACATTAAGCCTTGAAATTTCGGGAATAAATCAATCAACCCTTAAATTTCATAATAACGGTTAAATATATATATAAAAAATGCATTTTATAGTAATTTTTAACCTATTATAAAACGTCCTTGAATACATTTTTACACCTGGAATGTGGTGGGGGGAAAATAAGACGGAAACGTTCCGTGTCCGGTAATTGTGAACCAATTTTAACGTTATTTTTTTTTTAATCTGGGGTAGCGCATGAAAATAATAATAACTGCACGGTCCATTTTGCAATAATTAATTATTAATTTGTTATAAACTATTAATTTTGTTAAAAAAATTTTTTCGCATTTTTTCGAGAAATAGTTTTTCACAATGGTACCAATAAACAACTTTCTTAAAAAAAAATATTTTTATGTGAAAAAAATCAAGAAATGACATATTTTCTATGTATAAAGTTTATTTTTAATTTTTTACATTTTTTTTTTTTAATTTACTTACTGGGCTATAACTTGCACTCATATAACAATATCACGAAAACTAAGTGAGATATCTACGATCCAAGAACATGTGGTTACAGGAGGTTATGCGCAACGCAATGCTGCCAACTAAATATCACTAAATATCTCGATTATTGCGTAATTAAAAAGAATCGAATATTTTCTGAATAGACCAGAAAATTATTACCTTCTAAATGTTAAAAACATTTCTGTTTTGTAGCTGCGAACATTTGTTTTACTTCTGCTGAACTGTCGCTGATATATCGGAAAAAATCATTTTCTATTAGTTTTTTAACTCGGTATACGTCTATTGGCAATACGGGACTACGGAAATCTGTATATTTTTCCAGAGACACCTACAAACCTCCAAATATGGGCATAGTAGATGCATCCATCGATATAAAGCTCCCATAACACTGTTATTATAAATTTATGAATATAATTATTCACATACAATTATGCGTCAATTAATCTTTTAGCAATACATAAAAATTTGCAAGAAAGCTGTGTATGTGTATTTATCAATTTTAATTACAACTTATAGAAATGGAAAGTGTATTTCTTGAATATGAAATATTACTTTTCAGGAAACACTCTTACAAGCGGTATTACTTTAAATGATAGCTCAGAGCTAGAATCCTGAACGTGCCTATTTAAAAATGATGTGTGTGCTCAGAGATATCGTTTTGTTTATTTTTGTACGGTTTCAAATGCATGGGAATGTCACTCAAGGACACCAAGAAAGTGCATACATGAATTTCCTCATGTTGCTGTAGAAATCAGTGCAAGCAGCAATAAATTAAACATAGTGCGGCTTAGCAAATGGATTCTATTGGGGAAAAAATACATTATGGAAACGTAAGTCGAATTACTCTTGTCAAAATATGTTTGCAGTTAATGGTAATTATGAGAAACATTAGTGCACAGTTAGTTGTGAATGGATAAGTTCGTTAAATTGGAAATGCCTATAGCCACCAAGGGAGCATCCATGCAAATTCTAAGACAATAGATTAATGTTTGGGAGCTTTAGAAACTCAGCATTTGTCTCACGTATTTTAAATTTTTATTCGCTGTAGCTTGTAGATTATAAATATGCTGGATACGCCAACTTTTTTCATTGCAATTATTCATAGGCCTACTGTGAATCTCCATGAGCTCCGTATTTAACCCTAGCCTTCTAATTAGGTCCCGTAGCTTCTAGATTTCCTTCTTCACATAGCTTCTGTTTTTCTCTTCAGATTGGGACATATATGAGCTGCGTTCTCCTCTTCCTTGTTCTACAACCTAGATAGGTTGTCTTCTATCAGATCAATATTACCAAACCTTTTCTTGAATCTGCAGTTATCCTATAATAAACTAGAACTATACAAACTTATTTGTTTCATTTATTTTACTAATTTATTTTGTTTCTGTTTAGTTAAATATTGTTTTTTTCTCTCACATCATCACCTTGTTTGTAAACTGTAAGTATAGCAAGTTCCTCTTCCAACTATATCCGTTAAAGTTGCATAGTTTTGACAGTGGCAACCTTACATAGTTTTCCTCTTCCGAACAGTAGAAAGCACACCTTGCACCTTTCTAGACCTAATACACGGGTTGCAGTTTCCTCTTCCTTCCGGCAAAACCTAACTAAGGTTTCGCCTTCTATTGGTCTAGATGTTTCCTGAGTCTACATTGTCTAATTGGAAGTCCTACTGTTTTCCTTATTGTTTCAGTATATTCGGCAATAACGTTCGATGGTCTTTTTAGGAGCTTCTTGACTTGCCTTATACATAATTAACATTGATGACTAGGTACTGTACAAACTCAACACAAGTCTTATTTTACAATTTTCTAATTATTGCATCTCGCAGTACGTTTCTTCTATTTCTAACATATTCATCACTTAACTTAAAAGTTTATGTCTACCAGTAAGTACCAGACAAAAATATTTTGTAGTATTATTATTAAAATTTAAAAAAAAATGGTAATGTAATGCACTGTCGTTAATTCTACTTACATATTGAACAATTAAGTCTTCGTTAGGATCATATTCCATACCTCTACTATGAGGTAGATCAAGTTTTACCGAGATCTTCAGGGACCATCTATGATTCTTGTTCGCCATCAAAGAGGCCAGCAGGATGATCGGACGTCTCCTTCTCCACGTCAACGTCTACGTTTGAGTAAGAGTACGCTCCCTTGTTGTTCTTCTTCCATCAATGACGAGGTATTTTGGGATAGGGTTCAGACATTATTTGTTTTTGCCTTTAACTACACTTTGTACATCCTCACCTTTCGACGGAGCCTTCATTTGCACTTTTTGTTTATTGGCACTGCGATACTGTTGTGTTTATTATCACGGTTTTTGTGGGCTTTGCCTAAGCATTTGGTGTTGATGAAGTGTCCACCTAACTTGGAATCTATACGAGTTTGTTTCCTTCGGAATCCTCAACGCAGGCTCAGGAACCCTGGACGGTATGGGCTGCTAAAGTTTAGACCAGGAACGTTAGGCTCCTAAATATTTTTAGAAATTTTTAAATCCAGTTTTCAGTTTCTTAAAAAGTTGTGGAATTTACTGAAATATTCGATAATTTACAGCAAACGGGAGTAATCTACAAAGCTTTATATAATGCAAATAGTGCTAGTGTACTGGCTGTCCCTGGTTTATAAGTTGCAAGGTACCAGGGTTGAGGTTCGAACACGTCTCCCGCTAGATACGCATGGACCTGCTAGTAGTGTTCGCGTTGAGTCTGACAGTTTTGCATCCTCGAAAAACGCCCACCTTGGGATGGTAGTTACATCCGAATTGTTATTAGATTCATACATTGTAGGACCTTGCTTAGTATCAAATACTAATGTAGAGGTGAAATAGACACCCTAGTACATTACATCTCATGAGGGGATTACACGCGAGCGATTGGTGATTGGCGTGTTAAACGAAAAAGAACAAAACAGATGGAAACAGATTGTGCTTTCCCACTTATAATTTATCATTGTAACGAATCGAGACTCGCCAGGGCATTAAGATTAAAATCGTTCTCTTAAAGCGTGTAGCTGTTTGGAATAATTTCGCTGTCAAGAAGCTCAATTATTACTGAACGATATAATTAAAGTTTTCCTTAACATGTGGGCTGCAAGTCGGGTATTTACAATTCTGTACTAATAACTTCTATCTTTAAATACCCCATAAAATAGGACAGGTACTATTTTAACTTTTTGTGTGCGCTGCATGCGCTCGTATAGGTTTGATTTTTATAAGAAAAATAAATCATTTGATACGTATCTCCGTTACGAAAACGGCATATTGTTTAAATGTCGCGCTTATGAAATATTATACTGAGTCGATATTTTATGATGGCGAAACAGCAGCTGCCGTCTGCAGTTATTAACTTCAGGTTGTCCTTGACGGTATTTTTATATTTCTTTGTACTGTAATTAATGTTAACGCCCGGCATCATTGTAGAGCATGTTATTTAGTGATTCAGAAAATCTTGCGAATTGCAAAAAATTGGCATTTAAATTTTTGTTGCGGCGTCTTTTAATAAGAAAATGATTAAGCTTTAAAGCTATGACGAATATTCTTAATCAGATACCTAATAAGGGAAAAATCGTTCTTTTTCCAAATTATTAGATAAATATATAAAAATATTATGAATCACATTTAATTCCTTAAAAATTTTCTACACCCAACCCATAGAATTCAATTTATGAGAAAATGCTACCCTTAAATAAAATTTATTTCTTTTAAATATAAAAACCATATAATAATATTATTTGAATACTTATAAGATACAATATGAAAAAACGGAACATACTAAATATTGACAAAAGCTTCATGGAAAATCTCTTCTTTCTATTTCATCAGCATCGAAGCTGTGACCACAATAAATTTTTCTTCTTTATTTGTTGAGCTGAGTTGAGTGACTATTTTTTTTTTTAATTGTCACGTAATAACCATCTGCGTAGAATGATTTAAATATATTGGAAGCAAAATGTATCCATGGGTTTACTGTCCATTTCCTAACAAGACATCTATCATAATTAGATAGACTATTGGGCAATACAATATTAGTTAAATATATATTTTTATAAATCCACAGATCGGTTTATTATCTCAGAAACTCAGAAACCGATTTCGACAGATCAAGTGGTCGTTGAATCGCCACTTAAAACTAAGGACTCTGTACTTGAATAGTCAGATCCAGGCATGATCCCAACAGATGACAAACATCTTATCTGATTGGACGACAGATTTTTACCATCCTGGTCGACAAACGTCTAGACATGAGGCAACCAACTAACAACTAAGAAACTGATCAGAAGTTGACAAATTATTAATCCAACTACGACCTCACCATTATCCATAATGTTTTTAAACAAAGACTGGATACGTGCATCCAAATTAGTCCCATTACTGCAAAAACCTTGAACCTTGAATCTTTTCTAGAAAATAAAATTCCATCACCTTATTCAGAAAATTTCCTCACGATTTTTCATTCTAAGGTCCACAAGATCTCTTAAATTCTAATTAAATTAATACATCAACACATTGTATAGAAAATAGATAATGTGCTTTAAAATTTAATATTTCATCATGATTCTGTAAAGTGTTTTATCTGCTTTTGGATAGTTGGTATAATTTTAATCGAACTGATTCCAATGCATTACAGGATCGTGCAGGATAGTTCTTTGAAGGATTTAATTTTTATTTTAAATAATTATTAATCAGTAGCGATTTACTAGATATTGTTGGTATTATTTAATGTTACTAGGGGGATGTGGTCCATAGAGCAATTGTTTCCCGCAATATCTACAGTACCTCAATGTATACAACTGGGACATTGTGTATAATTTTATAATTTTAAATTTTGAGATAATTAGAATCTGTAAGTAACGCTTAACGAATGCAATTATCATATATAGATATTAGGTTTATTTACATGGAATATATAAGGGTTAGTTTTAACGTTCGCAGGTTGGTAATAGTGGATCGCGTTGACAACTTCCCACGAGTAATTTGCTTACACTTTTATGCGGTTCTCGAATCCTGCGCATTCACATGTTAAGATTGATTCCAAAAGTAAAAGGCGGTTGTCTTTGAGGCAGAGACAAATGAAATAGATACAACGTTCTCCCGCCGGCTAAATAAATAATCGGAGTTGGCATTTTTTTTGTAATCGACCATATAATCGAGTAACCGTATTTGGTCATACACGAGCTTTTATGGAAGATTACATATTTGTACCCTGTCTTTTATGATTGTAAATAATAGGAAAACCACCGATTCAGCTGCGGAACTCAAGTTCAAATAAGTTCTGTAATGCCATGCCTGCGAGTGTCCCGGCTATGCGAATACGGAAAAATGTTCTCTCCATTTTAATGCCCAGACGTTTATTGTATGATAGGGCTATTAATTTTACCTAATAACTTATGGCTACTTTCATGCTACAAGCCATCTTTGATGAGAAAATAGTTTTTCTTTTGTTGGAGTCGTGCACAAGCAATTACTAAATTAATATTCACCTGATGATCACTGCTACTACTACTTCTATTTTGATAAAATAAAGTATAAAAATCCATGTACTTTTTCATTTCTTAAACATGTAATATATGCAGTAGGTACATATTTGTTGGTATTCTATCAATGATTGTTAATTAGTGCAGTTGAAAAAGAAAAACTTTCAAAAGATTTGTTACACTCACGTTAATTTACTTTTTTAATTAGATTTTAGTTTGTTAAAGTGTTTATAGCTTTAATATAGCATATCCCTGTAATAGAGTTGGCCTGAATCTCTGGCGCTGCTAGCTGCGTTATAAAAATACTCATGCGGAAATGGGTGAAGGATAAGACCTAAACACGGTAGCAAGGAATCACTGGAGAGTGGCAAACCAACAAGTTCTTATAAGGACTATTACAAATCGACTCCAAGAGCTCATCTTCGTTTGATTTATCGGTTTTAGTTATTATATTAATCATTTGATGCTTGGCCGTGCTAGCCACAAAGTTTGAGCAATTAGTTAAGATTCTGACATCATAAAGGGTTGCTAACTAACCCCTCGCATATTTGGCTGTGTTAAACGGATGAGCTTACTAGCTGTATACTATTATTGCAAAATATATATAAAGTTATATCCCTTCTGAGAAATTAGTTAAGATTCTGACACCAGAAAGGGGTGTTTGTTTTCGGTGAAATGAAGAATATTTTCAGATTTCTGAATATTTTTATGATTTGCTGAAGAAATGTTGAATTTGATCTTTAAACGACCTTGAAGTTAAGGTCAACGTCATTTTCAAGGTCATGTCAAGATACCCCTTTTTACCCCGCAACTTTTGTGTGAAACACTTCTAAAAAAAGTGATCCCAACAAGGTACTCCGTTGTCTCAAGATTCTTGTTTTTTTCTTGTTTTTTATTGCCAAAATATTGGTCGAATCGAAAAAATAATAAGAACAAAAAGTTTTTCTTTTCGTTTTTCAATCGAAATCCGTGGCAAAAAATGAATACTTCCATTTAAAAAAATCAACTTAAGTTCTAAAAAAACACTAGTTTCAGTCTAGACCAGAAGCCGTAATATGGACCTTTCTGAAACTTTTTTTGAAATAATCGAATTCAACCGAGATATTATTTTGTCTCAAGATAAATGCCCCACCCCGGTACCTATATGACAATATAACTAGATTAATGTAAACCGTTTTTTCTCTAACCAGTATTTGTCATTTTCACTGAAATTCTTTTACTCAAAATATACAGGGTGTGTATACAAAATATTTTAGGGGGTGGTTGCTGAAGTTATTTTGTGAAAAAAAAGTTCATATAAACGTAGATCGAAATATGCTTCGCTTCCGAGGTGTTTAAATTTAATTTTTTTTTATTTTTGTTAATTATTTCAAAGAATTTTAAAGATATTGACTCGAAATTGACAGGAGCTGATAAAATATCAAAAACAAAACGATTTCCTTCTGTGAATCATAAGGCTATCGTCTTTTGTTTTTCAGCTGTAGAGCATCAAAATTTATTTTTTTTTTTCAAATCAAATTTTAGCCACATCTTTTCCAAAAAAAAAAAAAACATTAGAATGCTCGGAAATTTGGTACAAATGAGTTTTAAGGATGTAAATACGTTAGTGTTATTGTTATTTCTTCACCACTGCTACATGTTGTCAGCTACCATCTTTTTCTGTGACATTTTACAATATCCCCTTTTGGTGGTTAGGTTCTTTACGTAATATGCACAATTATAATGTAAAATTTCATTTTATATTAAGAGTACTCTTGTCGAAATCAGTGCACCATTTTTTGAGAAAAAGGCAACTGATTGCGTCGAAAGTCAATCAGTTTCTATTCTTTAATATCCAGAAAGTGTCCAGTGTCCTTTGTTGGATTGAAAAAAAAATACAATCGATTTAAATTCAGTTGCCTTAGTATAATTTTGCTTCCTTAAAAGGTTGTCGCACTCAAAAAAAATTTTTAAGCCATTTTTGCAAAAGTTACTCGAAATAAACTGGTTTATTTTTGTACAAAGAAGCTGTCCTTAAAGTGTGCCTCATTTCTTTACGGGTACCCTGTGTATTAAGGAATAGAACCTGTTTGTCTTTGGAGCAGCCAATCTATTAGTATGAGTACAGCTAAAATTTTATGAGTGAAACTATCAGTTTTAGTTCAAATATGATCAAAAATTAGTCAAATTATCAAAATGCTCAATATTGACTGAAATTGTACTCAATAATTTCAATAATAGAATTTTCTACACATTATATACAAATTATTATAATTTTTTACCTTCAGCAGAAAACTTTTTTAGAGACGCCTATGAAACTCATTAAATTTTATTGCCAGGCGTTTTTTTGCATGTTCAACTGACTTCGGAAAGACTATACTATGTAATAAACTAAATATGATATACTTTAGAGAAAGCAAGAAAAATACTACATACAGGCACGCCGTATTAATTAGGCATTAAAGATTTTAGACCAATGGATTATATAAATCAATGTGCTCGTGCTAGTATGGCAGTAATGTCTAGGAGGGTGTATAATTCTCTTTCAACTATCTCTAAGACCATTTTTCATTTGTCAAGCGTTTGCGTGCAAAATAAACCTTATATTTAGCAGTCACCCGACGTAAGGGAAGAATTAATTTCAACATGCAAATACAAGATAAATGTCCAAACTTCCACCAGCGTAGACTAGTTTGAGAAATACTTAAAGAAGAGGCGTACATTTAGAAAAGCTTCCTGTTCCCCAAAAAAAATGGAAACTCCTCATCAGAAAACTTGTTTATTTAATAGCGTGAATTAATTAACTCGTGCGGTATTTCCATGTGGGCACCAGAACTAAAAGTAGGTTACCATTTCAGGCTATGTAAATTTTTCAGACTGACGAAATGCAAATCAGGTGCACTGAGGCAAGAGTGGTTTAATTTAAGGTTATTATTTAATTTTTACCTCACCGCGCAACGCCCACGTAAAAATTTGCATTGCAATGCATTATGCAGATTATGTAACAACTGAATTTCACAACCATGCCGTGACAAATGAACTGTTAACACATGTTCCATATGACCGTGACCCACAGAGAGGAAAGCGCGTTGTCCTTGAAATTTCGGCCGCGCTCGAATTATGGCCGTTCCGATTCATCCTTCATTAATTTTGTTTTCATGGATACATATCAAAGCCTGAACAAATGTTGTCGATGGTAGGTGTTGTTTAATGAAATCGGAATTTGATTCTTTGAATGAAATAAATATATATCTCAATTCAACACAGAATAAGAAATGAATGATACAGATAGCAAAATATAGCATACCTTTCCAAAATACCGATGGTGTTAAAAATGCAACTCAATAATCGTAACAGAGTAGGCTATATGTCTTGTAGCTAAAATCATGTGCTTATTTCTAGTTAGAAATATATAGGAAACAATTTTTCAAACTGTGAAGTTAAAGAAAAGAATAAACAATATGGCCCATTAAGCAAGACCACACTTACTTTTCCTGTATATGCTTGTAAATGTATTTGCTGAACTAAGATCCTGTCTTGGCCAGCTGCAATTTTTTTTAGAATTTTTTATCTAGGTATATATTTATCTGTGTATCTCAAACATAGCCTTAATCAGCAGCACTGTATCCTAGCACTCTTGTATCTCAAATTTTATCAATTTACCTTGCATAATTCTCTTTCAAATTTAAGAGTTTTGGAAATACATAAGGGTGCTAAATTTGCCAATTGCTGACACTGACCTTATATAAAAAAGATCTAATGGTATTCAAGATAAATCGTCTTTAGGTCCTTACGGATTTCGCTTACGCTTACGCTTTCCTTTTGAATTTTACAGTATTATATATAACTTTTACATATTTTACAAAAACAGTTTTTGAAAACTACAGCTTTTAAAAATTCATGAGAAACAATTGTATGACTCCTACTTATAACTCTAGTGATAGAAAAAATAACTGAACTTTCAATAGACTCTTTTAGTTAACGTCATATATTTAGGAAACCCGCAACAAATTGTCATAGTTGAAATTGTACAGACCGAATTTGAACCTTGTGTACTATTTACTTAGAAATTATAAAAATGAACAACTTCAAATGAATTTATTTTTACAAAGGGTTTAGAAGTATTTAAGAACAACCAACATGTGTTTGGTAAAATAGATACACTAATGTGTTTAAAATTTACAAAAAACGATATAAAAGAATATTCCTAAATTTAAATAAAGTAAAAATTTAACATTGCCCGTGTTATTCCTAATGCGCATGCTCAGAAAGAATAGCCTCGTATACAAGTGAGGTCTTGTTGATGTGTCATCACTGTCATCATTAGCGTATTTTCCCTTCTTTTGTTTAATCTTGGCATTTTCTAGTTCTACTTTTCTTGAATGATATCCTGTTGCGTGGCTACTTTGCTTACATCAAAATCTTTAATGCGCAAGCTCAGTAACATTGATATAATTTTAATTTATTAATTACTATAAAAGTCAATATTGTTCTATAAATTTAAATAAATAAATTCTATAATTCTTTTACTTTGTCACTTGAGCTTTGAAACTTCTTAAATATTTCTAATATAGCCAAAATATCGCGACATTTAAGGTCATGACAAAGAAGGCATTTTTTGCACTTATGTCAAAAGTACCGAAGGCCGAAAATCGGTCTAGTAAAAATATTGACGCTTTTAAAAATTGCATACAAGTCGGTTGTAATAATACTGACTTTTCAAAGGTCAATTATGTTTTATTGATAAACAATTTGATTCATTGGAGTGAATAGTTATGTCTTCGCCTATTTATAGTTTTATATCAGATCGCAGTTTGTTGAACAAAAAACTTTGTGTCCAATGTGTTCGGTCGGAGTTCCACAGGGATCCGAACGTGGACTAATTTTAATAAACTTATTTATTAATGATGTCAGTCTTGTTTTAAATGGTTTGAATATTGTTTGTTCACTAATGATCCTAAAATATATAACAATTTGCTATAGATTATTGATATTGATAGTTTTTTAATTGATTTGTGCTTAATGAACTTGACTTGAATATTTAAATATGTTATTCCACCACTTTTTCAAGATATAAACCCACTCTTTTTCATAATTATAAGTCAATGATGGATTTCTTAAATGAAATAAAGGATTAGTAGTAGTAGTAATAGACGATAAATCAACGTTTACTAAAAGTAACATCCACAAGCTTAAAAGCCGCGGTTTTGCACTTAAAAATGGTAAAAAGCTTTTCATTATGGAGTAAAACTACTTTACATGTCACTTGTTAGACCAATACTTGACTATATTTCAGTTGTATGGTGTCCTATTTTATCATTATGATGACACGTTGAAGAGAAAAAAAAAGAAGCAAAAGGAATTGTTTAAGTATTTCAAATATTTCGAATTAATTACCTATAAAATGTGGAGATGTTGCCTATTTGTAGCTAAAAAGCAAATTTCGGTGTTAAAAAGTAAAAAATACCCTTCGAAAACGTTCCGTGGCGACGAAAAAAGGACGAAATTCGTGCGTAAAATCCCCGGTCGGCCCTTGGTAAAAAGCTTTTAGTGTCACAAATCGACTATAAACGTCCGTCGGTGGCCGTTCCCCTCGGGTTCTGTCTCTCTCCCACAGCGAAAATGTGCCGTTTTCGCCAAGGAGCCCCGGAAAAACGAAAATTTACCTAGGAAAACGCAGAGAAGCCTCCACCAAAATACCCCCAAGCGACAAAGGACGTCGCGCGACCAGACGCTCGCCGCTACGCGGCTCAGGAAAAAACCTTTACTGCCCTAAAACTCCCTTTCCCGAGATCCGCGCGAGAGTGACAACTACCTGCAGCTCTTAATATACCAGAATGTAGAATTTACAAAAAATATACTTTAATAGTTGTTATGGGAGGGTTTACAACTTTGCTTGAACAGATTTCCAATAAAAAAAAAATACTAATACAATATTTTTAAATTGATTAATGGTTATGTATGGTTCTAATGGTTCTATATTATTATTAACTCAGTTATTATAAAATGTGGGTCCACGAACAAGTAAAGGTAAATCTTTATTTTTCATTCCCAATTCCATACTGTAGTCTAGGATGCCATCCAATTTCCTCTTGTTAAGGATATCGATTAACCATAGTGTAGCTGCTAACCGGTGTATTCCATTATATCCGTGTTGCTAACTGATAAATATATCGTCAACATAACCAAAGAAGCAGGTGATACTTTTGCTAACCAAAATTCTCATCCTTACCTTCTGTAAGGATCCTGCAGCTATGTTCTTCTAACGTTTGTTTTACTGATACTTTTGTAAACAATTGCTTCACGTCAAAGCTCACTACGATGTATTCTGGATCTTGTTCAATACTCTCCCTCGTCGAATCTTCAGCGTTTCTTAACAACTTGTTCTCTTTCCAGGCTGACTTAATTTTTATATACGTAGATACTGCTTTACTGAGACAAATAAATTATATGAGCCGTTATATTGGGTGCTTCCACTTGAGTAAATCTCAAAATAGTTGTTTTAATTGCTAAATGAGTTTGTAAACGTCGGTATTATTTAATTTCTATAAAGAATTAATGGAATGCGCCGGTGTTTCCACGTAATCGTTATTGTCATTAACTCCAGCCGTAACTTAAGCCAACCATTTATCCAATAACCCCCATTGTTTGTTTCGCTATTCAACAACTGTTGTACTTCCATGTGACAAAGAACCTGGGCACTAATTTATCGTTTGTTAGGTTCATAGAACACCTGCATGTGCGATATCAAATATTTCTCCATGCATACCCCTACTAAGGCTCTATTATATAATGCCACTTCACCGTGCCTCGGCTACGCAGTGTTTTATTCACTAATTCAGTGTTTATGTTACACTTGAGTTCAATGGGCTCGTAAAACTATTATAAATGAGATTTAATTTAAATTTACTGCCTAGACACCGATCGATTCTATGGTCAATAAAAAAGTTATTGAAGTACCTCGTGATTATCTTTGGGTAAAAGTCTCTGGAGGAATTCGCAGTCACAACTTTGTTGGTTGGTGTAATAACTGTCCCTGTTAGAAAGCCACTGGAAAATTTACACTATTCTTACGTAACGTCGTTTCTTTCTGTGTTAAAATTACTCACGTAATCATTTTAATTATCTTCTTGAATTTTCCATGCGCAATCAAATTGAGATAACTGGAAGCATAAACATTTCATATCAAATATACCAATACATATTAATCAAGGACCTGTTCAGTAAACTAGTAATAAAATAATTTAAGATAATTATTAGTTCTCAATGTTATTGTAGTTCTATGCAATATGTAATGTTGAGCGTCAGTGGAAATATTATAAATTTTGAATATTATTTTAGAAAATATATTTTTATTTCATACCAGGCTAACTTTTTATTTATTATCACTCAATTTGATCTTGAAATATGCAAATTAAAAAAAAATTATGTTTTTTTTTTAATAAAGTATTTTTGATTTAAAATGGGATTCTATTTTACGTTTGATAATTTTAATGACAATTAGATTAATTAGGTCAATTTTGTATAAATAATATACGTCAAATTTAATAGAACGTGAGGTCTTATCTCAGTAGTAGGTTAACAAGATAGGTTTTACTTGTAATTAACTTTGTTAAAAAAAATTAAATAGTATTGTTGTAATCTATGTTTAAATTTTTATATTGACATAATAAATTATAAATTTATAATCTTTTAANATAATTAGTTTTTAATGTTTGTGTAGTTCTATGTAATATGTAATGTTGAGCGTCAGTGGAAATATTATAAATTTTGAATATTATTTTAGAAAATATATTTTTATTACTTACCAGGCTAGCTTTTTATTTGTTATCACTCAATTTGATCATGAAATATAAATTGCAAATTTAAAAAAAAAAGTTAAATGTTTTTTTAGTAGTTTAGTATCTCTTATTTTTTTTTGTCTCTCTGATCACCACTGCACTGCACTCTTATTTTTAACTAGGTACAATTTTTATTAATTTATTCTTTTTAATTTAACCAATCAGAGTACTATTTACTTTATACATTTCCAATACTACTTAATCCTTATTTTGCTAAATACCCTTATTTTATGACCACTTCTATTAATTTGTCATTGTCATTTTGCATCTAATTGTCATCTTAATTTCAAACTTATGTATCAACTCTTACATTGTCATTCTTTGACATTAATCTATCGTCATCCTAATACTGAAACTCAAAATTCCGATTCATGTCAATATACAAGGATTTAGAAAAAATTATAACAAATTTTGAATATTGGTAATAGTCGACAGAGTAAGAAGGAACCATAGCCTCTAAAGTGCTGCAGCCCATCAAATGTTATTAATTTAAAAAGCTGAATGCTTTCCTTTGATAATTAACAAGTCTATGTTCTTTCATGTAAAATTCGATAGTTCGAACCCACGGACTCACCAAGTAATATAGGGCTGCTCAAAATTAATTGCCCTGACTGATTTAATTTTTCTTCACAAATTAAAACATTTATTTATGCTAAAATGTCAAAATGATGATTCGAAGCGGTACCTTTTTCATTTAAAATTGTTCAAACCTTTCGCATTTTATTTCGCAGAATTTTTAAAATATTGATATCAAACAAGTTATGACAGAAAACACTGCCCGCTCTTCCAAAACGAATTTTACTTAAGATTTTTATAAGAGTAAAGAAGGAAATAAAGAAGAAATATACAGGGTGTCCTGGTACTTGATACAAAAAAAGTTGAGTATAAATATATGAAGTCAAAATAACATCAGTTCTTCATATAAATTTTTTCCATACGGGCCTTCGTTAACAAGTTACGGGCCCTCAAAGGTGAAAATTAAAAAGTTATTTTTATTTAGTCTCTAAACTATTAACTTTTGCATGATGCAAATTTGGTGATCGATAACACATGCGTACAACTTGTTTTTGATGTTGTAAGTAAAACTTCATTATGCCCAGAACGCCAGGGATATGCCCAATGGTTAACAACCCAGAACTTTGCATAGATGACTATCGCAATCTGCCTGCATCAAAAATAAGTTCCCTGAAGAATTTGCCAACGATAATACCCTCTTGTTTCAACTCGATAAAATTTTTGTTTTTAATTTTTAATTAACATAATTACTATGTTAGAACCGTACATATTTTTAAAATAAAAGCCTAGTCTGCTAACGTAATTTTCACTAACAAAATTTAACAAACACACTTTACACATAACACAAAATAGAGAAAAAAAACAAGAATAAGTTAAAGCAAGTTAAAAAAATAATTTAAAAGAAAGAAAATTATCAAAATACCTAGCATCCACCTCCACACACATTCTAAGTCTACGTATGTTATTTGTTTGTACACGAAAAAAGATTTTCGGGATATGTCTAATACTATCCAGTTTAATTTTTTGTAGCAATTCATCCCTTGTCTGTACTGGGGATGAGTACACAAAACTTTGCAGGTATTCCCACAGGAAGAAGTCAATAGGGTTGGTTAAAGTCTGGAGAACGTGGTGGACAAGAAATTGGGTCTCCTCTCCCAATCCATTTATTATTATTAAACACAATGGATAAATAATTTCTTACATCAATATTGAAATGGGGAGGAGCCCCATGGTGCATGATCCAAACGTTTCTTCGGGTGTCTAATGGAACATCCTCTAATAGTGGCTGCAAATTATTTTGCAAAAATTCCAAATATCGATGTCCATTCAGACGTTCCTCAAAAACTTATGGACCTATCCACTTATTACCCACTATTCCTGCCCATACATTAATAATGGGTAATTTAATAGATCTATACGTTTTTGAGAAACGTCTGAATAAACATCGATATTCGGAGTTGAATACTTTAACTTATTCTTGTTTTTTTTTTTATTTTTTTATACAAAACAGTTAAATGAAGCACGTAAAGGAATTTATTTTCTATACTTCGAGGCTGTAGAAGGAAGGTTTGGTAATAATCTGTTAGAAGTACTTCTTTTAAAATCTTTCTAGAAAAAAAAATAATATAAATATGATGCAATATGATGTTAAAGGCAGCAGCTCCTATAAATATTTATTGGCAGTAAGTAAATTGAATTCCATTCAACAGAAATGCAAAGGAAATGTGCCAATATTTGCATTTTCCAAAATCTCTACCTACAAAAAAAAAGGCAAGAAGTTTAGAGACTTTCGAGCAGCTATTTTCGCTATAATGGCCCGTTTAGCAGAGAATTGACTACCACTAATACAGGAAGATTGTGTTGGGTGCCAGGACACAAAGGCATTGACAGAAATGAGACAGCGGATGTACTTGCTAGGAACGGATTCGAAATTGATTTCATTGGTCCGGAGGTCTTCTGTGGAACATCTCCCAGTGTGGTAGGGGGGCTCTGGGCAAATAGACTGAGTCTTCTGACTTTGACGGATGAAACTCTTTGGAACCCAAGGAGTTGAGAGAAGTGTCAGTAAGGGAACTTTTGGATTTTGTTAAAAGGACAAAGGTACTTGCTGAACAGGTTTTAACATACGTGCTATGGGACTTGAACTAACCACACGAAGAAGAAGAAGAATATAATGGTACCAGAAATTTGATAACTTAGTTGATTCTTTCAACTAACAAAACAAAATATTTTTTTGTTTGTATTAGAAGGTGAATTCACGTTTTTAATTACATCTGTGATTTTAGATTTAAATTTGGCTGTTGCATACTTTAAATACCGTATTGGTGGATTTTTTTAAAGTTTTTTAATAACAATATTTAAAATTTGTTTATAATCCAAAACATTTCCTTGTAATTCCACATTAATTTGATCTGCTATCTAAATAAGTGGTTATATAACGTAGAAATCAAACAACTGCTGCATTTAAAGAGATAAATCATTTAAATTGGATCTGATATCAACGTCAATTAAATCACAATTAATTGTGATTTAGCTGGTAATTCAATTATACGAATATGGACGGAGTACGTGCATTTAGTGGTGCAAAAACAATTAACGTCCTCAGCTGCGAATCCATTAAGTACTTTTTGTTTTTTCAGAGTACACAACGTGCATATGTTTATCGAAAGCGAATGTCAATCAAACACAAGTGTTTTAAATTAAGTTTAATCGACTTACCCTTACGTTAATAAATCAATAATCATGCTGCGCGAATGTTGTTTAATCAATGTGTGCATACATGCATCGACTACTTTTATACGATTGCTCTTACAAATAATAACCGTTACGTCTACAAACTTTCAATGATTTAATCAAAACGTACAGGAAGCACATACTTAAGAAAATATTAATTTAGATTGCTTATGGATAACTAAACTATTCTTCTTTGTTATAGGTGCATCGAATAAGAAATTAGAAATAGCCAAGCCAAAAAGGATAAACGAACTTCCAGAGAAACTACTGATGTCGGGAATAAATCTACCAGGTACGTATTTAGGAAGATTCATATGTTGTTCCTTAAGAAACAGATCTGAGACCATTTCGGGATATTTATTTATTTATCTGGTTACTTTTTTCGACGAAATGGAGCCTAGTTACAGAGTAGTAAAGAAATTACCCAGAAAAATGTAGAAATAAAAAAAAATATATCACAAACGATACATTACAAAATATAATACAAAGTACGTTACAAATAGTTCCTTAATCTTGCGGAATTAAGTAATTTCTACATATTACATGCAAAAAAGAGTCATGTAATATATTTAATATATTTAAGTAAAATGATTCATTAAAACGTTGTTACAAGCTTGACCAAATCAATCGCGTCTGTGAGTTTCCAGTGCTCAAAGATAATTTTCTTATTTAGTCGGAGACACTGGGGAGACATAGGGGTTGGTTTGCACCCTTGTCTCCATCAAAATAATAGACGGGTGACGTGACACTATTTATTACGAATTCGAACACTAAAGTATGGGAGCAGTTATACAAGTTATAAAATAGGAACTAACGATACGCCACTGGCGTTGCCTACTTTTCTATCAGAACAGTAATAGCAATAATAAAAACCACTCGGCAATGGTTGTCTCATCAACTGAATGATGCGGTTGCTTTCTGATATTTCAATTTTGTTCCGTTCGCAGGGACGTCCCCTTGTGCGTTCCTCTATCCTATCAGGTGGTCTATTCTTGAATTTCAGGGAGTAGACCTTGTGAGGGAAGTGGGCGTGGTTCTCTTAAAAATGCACAACAGGGTATTCTTGAAAAAATATTTAGGGAGGGAGCTACTCCCAAGAGAACTTAAAGTTCTCCTAGTAGAGACTGAGGGAAATAGCAAATCTAACCTAAAATTGTCTGTTTTTGTTTAATTTTGAAGTACCTAAAATGTCAAATGAGTTGAACATTTTATTACATAAATCTAAAATAAACATGGAAAACTTAAATTTAATGCTGTGGAATGACATTATTAACGAGGATGTTGAGGAAGCGGTGGCAGAATTGGCTATTAGAAGAGATGTTTTGCCCCAGACAAATGCATTTCAAGTATCTGTATCTGATAGAAAATTTTTGCAGTTATTTAGAGTAGATAAGCACCTCTGTCATGACATAATTAATATGGTCAACCCTTTCTTAGAACCTCTGCTCTATCCATACAAACCAAGGTAAGTAAGAAATTTGTAGTTAGTTGAGGCACAGCCTAACATAACAAAAATCTGTGGTTGAAGCATGCAATAGGTTTTTACTTATGTTAAAATAATTAAAATTTACAATTTTTGTAGGTACTTGCTGCTCTCAGGTTTTATGCTTCAGGCAGTTATCAGGAACTTACTGGCTCGAACAGTTTTGTCGCCTTTAGCCAAACTTCAGCTAGTCGAGCTGAATGATGTCAAGAATGCATTAAACCAACCTGAAATTCTAAATAATGTAATAAGGTTCCCTCGAAATATTCTTTTCGATTTCGATCTCCACAAATTTATATTAAATTGTCAAAATAAAAGTGAAGTTTATCTGCGTTCTGTGTTCTGTCAGTTTTCTGCAATATCATTGGTCGAACAAACCGGCAACGCTGTTCCCCGATTTTGCTCCCTCCCTGATACACCTCGGTACGTTGGAGGTTTCAAGATTTCGGTGTTTTTCTGTCGGGGAGCTCAAATGAGGGAACGCTCCTCGGGAGCTCCCAGGGATAGCTCCCTTCTCTTGCTTTCAAGAATAGACGTCCAGTTTACTTTTACTAAACATGACCATATAAGGAAGTGTTTACAAAAGGTAGATAATGATGGCCTTTCACACATAGACTAGAACTAAACACCTGAAGAGATAACAATTTGGTACTCTAAATATTTTTGTAACATAAACGAAAACAATACAAAATTTTAACTTTAAGTACGTTATTTATATTTGATATGTGTATTTATGTTTTATTTAAGTAGTGACATACATGGTGTAAATACAAGGCATAAAAATAATATTCGGGTACCTTTTTCTAAATTGTCAATTACCAATAAGTCACCAAATTATTTGGGGCCTAAAATTTTTAACAAATTACCTATTGAATTAAGACAAGATAAAGTATCTTTTTTATCAATTTAAAGTAAAGTTAAAATTATATTTAGTGACCAAATGATTTTATTCCTTGTTTGAGTTTTTTGCTTCCTAAGTTAAGTTACATTTGTTTTTACTTTAAATATCTGCTATACGCATAAGTGACTATTGTTATACAATTTGTAATTGTCTCAAAACAAATAAAACATCTAAAAGTTCTAAAGCCCTCCATCTATCGCCGGTGGCAGTTCCTCTAGTGGCTATGAAGTGATGCCGTTCTTCATAAGCGGTTACAAAAGTGATACCGACATATATTTAAATATATAACAAAATCTTCATTAAATAATTTTATACCTAAGTAAAATTTTTGCATAGTACCTCTCCACTATTAAGGTCCTGTCTCTGTCAGTCTTGTCCTGTCCCGACAAGATTAGTTTGGCCAAAGTGTACTTTAGAAAGTACACTTTGTGTAATAATAAAGTTAGTTTGTGTAATATTTATGGAATATTAAACCCTAAGTTCTTGACAAATTTTGCTGCTATAGACGGTTGATAAATTCTGCAATGTAATTTAACCCCTGAAGGAGCAAACATATACTTTAAATTTTAAAAAGTGGGCATGTAATGTTATTTATTTGCCCAGAAAATACTTGCGATTTGTATTGCGTCTTTTGATATCTTAAATCTAAAATGTTTGAAATTCCAATGATATACGCAGGTTGGACGTACTGATTTTATTTACAAATATGATCAAAAGATTCCGTCGTAAGTTCAATTTAGCACGTTTGTTAGTTTCTAAGCCACCAAATCTTACAAGTTTAAGCTTTGGGGCTTGTCGTAAGGAGAAATAAAGGGTTGAAAAGAGTAAGAAAGGGAAAACTCACCTAATATCCAATGTTGTGGCACAATCACAACGTTTTCACAGCACAGTCATATGTAAAGGTGATCTCTTTTCAAAATTTAGGTCAAAGTTTAGGTGAAAGGGCCTGTCTGAAATTTATAACCTAAACAAAGCCGTTGGGCGTTAACTAGCCACTCGAGCTGTTTACAGATACCAGACGCCATGCCGGGGTGAATGTGTGCCTTCTTTCTAACTTAGAACTCGTAATATTTAAAATAGGGTCGTAATACAGGGTGTAAAAAAATACTATCTTATACATGTGTAACAAATTATGTTCATTTATAATAACGAGCGTTCAAATAAAAACGTGGTCGAAGTTGGCTCTGACACATTGGACGTAGGGAGTAGCTTATAGCGACCAACTTAACCTCATTTGTCAGTTTCAATAACGTTAACTTTATATATAACTTTATTTTAAAGAATAATCGTGATAACAATAACAAACAATTAAAGGAGCTGCGGAAAGTGTCCCCCTCCTTGTTATAACAATCAATTAAAGAAGCTGCTGAAAGTGTCGCCCTCCTTGTTCCAAGCACTTTTCACACCTGTTCCTCAAAGAATTAAAGACATTTTCTAAGATGCTCAGGGTATTGTTAATTTCACGAATCTTGTCTATATGTCGAGCCTGCAGATGGTATAAATCAGGAATAGGCAGTTCAAAAATAGTGTTTTTAAGGTAAGGCCACAAAAAAAATCACACGGCGTAATATCACATGACCTCGGTGGAAATTCATGTTCAGCATTGAGACTTATTAGTCGATATTGGAAAACTTCCCTCAACATATTCATCGTCTCGCCTGCTGTATGTGCCCTTGCGCCATTTTGTTGAAAGTAAAAGTTTGTAATTTCGTTTTCTTCCAGCTGGTTAACAAAAGGAGCGATAATTTCTTCTCTATACCTTTGCGCAGTAAGAGTACCATTAAAACAAATAGGTCCATAAATCCTCCTTCGATTGAGAGCACACCAAACTCCAATTTTTTGAGCGTGTAGAGGGCCTTCGACAAAAAAGTTATCTGGTTTTTCAGAAGACCACATTCTCATATTCTGTGAGTTTACGTAACCACTTAAATGAAACTAGGCTTCATCAGAAAAAAAGGTGATATTATGAAGTTCACCGTAGTTGTTTAAAAACCATTCACAAAATACAGCCCGTCGCGGAAAATCAACTTCATGAAGTTCTTGCTGACAAGTTAAACGATAGGAGAACAAACGCATATCTTCTTTTAACACTGTGTGGCAGGTACCGACTGATACTCCCACCATTTGTGATAAAACACGTACAGAAGTTCTTGGCGCATTTTCCATTATTTGTTGGACATTTTCTTTTAACTCTTCAATCCGCTTTTTAGGTCGGCCGCTTCCTTCTTTTCTTGTTACACTGCCCGTTTCACGAAAAACATTAACACATCGCTGAACTGCACTTTGAAAAATTTTGTACTCAACAACGCCGGGAAATTGATTTTGAAATTCTATGAAACATTCCTCAATAGAATACTTCCATATTCCATCAATCTTGCGGCGTCCATTTCTAAAGTAGGACTGTATGATAAACACTTTTTGTTCTTGAGAAAACACCATTTTAAACGCTTTTTAAAACGAAAATATTCAAATTGATAGCGGCGATATAGCGCTTTGACAGATGACGTTTAAGTTCATTTGCTATACGCTACGCCCTACGTCCAAATTTTCAGAACCAACTTGACCACGTTTTTATTTGAACGCTCGTTACTTAATTGTTTGTAAAGGGAACATTATTGAGACTAGAAGTGGCTGCAGATATAACTGTCGTTTGCCAGTGTTGCGTTTTATATTACGAACTGTTATAAATTGCAATATTTGACTATGAATATGGACCGACAGACACTCAGAGCTTCATGGAAACTAAATATCCGCTTAATCAGCCGTCAAGCTAATAGGAAATACCAAAAGTAGGCAAAACGCCGACCCATAAACTCTCTCAATGAGTTAATAAAACGTAATGGGACTGTGGAAACAATCGAAAGCTTTTCCTAATCTGCATAAAAGACCGCCGAGGCTAGCCCGTGTACCCGCGTACTTATCAGATTTACACCGTGAGTGTTGCAAATAAACTATGCAGTTACAGTGCGCACTGATTACGGTCGAGTGTGTGGTCTCACAATAATGGCATGAAAGAGAAATTCTTTTGTGCGCGCACCACCGTGCGATTACAGCAAGTGCTTTTATTTCGTTTTACGATCCTGTAATTTTAGTGGTTACGGTAAGTGATTAATTGCTGGCATAAACACGGGGCCCTCGCGCATTATTAATTTCACATCTTAATGCAAAGGTAATAGAAAAAGGCTTTATTGAAATAAAACCGCAATATGGCAAACGTAGCTGCTCTTCACGTTCTGCAAGCTCAAAAACTTATAATGGAAAAACTATTTAAATTATACTTCACCTCTACAGTGGAGAATAGAGATAAAAGAAAATACTCAGACATGTCGACTTGATCAAGTATGCTTAATTTTATTACTCGCTATACAGGGTGATCCAGAACTTATCCAAAAAAAATTTTGGATGTACAGGGGACTCTTACAAATACAATTTTGTAAAAAAATCCAAAATAGGGCAGTTGGAAAATGATGATGACGGCACTGGAAACTGGTCCACTGTTAAACCTGACCTTACACAAGGCGAAGTGTAATAAAAAACGGACAAAAACTTGAAAGAATTTCGCAAGGAAAGAAATAAACAACATTTTATATACACCTATTTTATATCAGCAAATTCAAGTACTTTTGGCGCTACTGTTATTATTAATTAATGAAATTAATTTGTGGTTTTACTTTATAAAATAATTTGACATACCTGATGTTACAACAACTGTTCAAAATTTTGTCCACCGATGTGTAAACACATTTGGACCAGTCTTACACAGTTTCTACGAACTAACACAACTGTTGTCTTGCTTCACCATAAATTAAAAAGATATCCATCTACTCCGAGATAATATACAAGAAAGCCATTTTTGGCATTAACTACTAAAAAACTATTGTAAATACTATCGCAATAACGTTAATACTAATTGTAAAATCGGATTTCGGTATTCGGAGTCGCTGGGGCCACGTGACTCCCCACGCGCATTGCGTAAAGCGCACAACGCGAATAACTCTAGAGACCACAGTTGACCAGCGATGTAATGGTGGAAAGTACTACAACTTCAATATTTTTTTTCTCGGAAACTATAAGGATTTAAAAATTTTTTTTTACGATATTGACTCCATTTCTCATGCCCCATCTATTCCTAAATTTTTTTGGATAAGTTGTGGATCACCCTGTATATATGAGAGCTACACTTCTGTTTTTTAAAAACCAAAGGACACTGATTCAAAAAACCTTAAATTACCAATTCGATGGTCGAAAAAAACATTAAATTTGCGCCAACAGTTTTTAAGAATAGATAAGACATAAGAAAGTTCTACATCTATGAATGGTCAGATTGGCAGAGAGCGACCTGCTATCAGGCAGCTATTCTGAAAGTACGACTTGTTTTACAACATGAAGATATTGAGAGAAACAACTACTATGGGGGCTACCAGAATTGAATTATAACCGAAATATCAAGTAAACAGGTAGGATCATTCGTCAACTGAACCACCAGACATATACCGGCCTCAAACTTATCAGTTCCCATCTGTATGCCAGAGAACCAACGAATACTCCAGCTATTTTTGATGTCAACTAAATAAATGGAGTTCATGTACTAAAAGGAACTGAAGTATTCGCCATGGTTCATCTGTAGCATACCGATGAGAACTAATAAGTTCGAAAACAGTATATGTCTGGTGGTTCTGCTGAAGAACGATCCTAACTGATTCAATTGTGGTTGGAGCATTAGTCCAGAAAGTAAACGTTTCTTAATTAAAGATAATTCGAATTGAAATACGTTTCTCTTTATTGATTTTAAAAAGGACAGTTTCAAGGATCAACATTCCTTTTATAAGGTTGAAGGTACACGTTACTTGGTGCCGCAAATGGATCCTATTTTGACACTACGACAATACAATGTTGATATATGCGTATAAAATGCTACTACGGAGAAACATCAAATTTGAAGTCTATCTAGGTGTGTGGATTAAATCTGATTTGAGAATTACTATATATTTTAATTATCTATTCGAGTCCTCAAAAACTTTTCTATCGAATATCGTATATTAGGTATTAAAATAATATTGTGTCTTTATGGGACACTCATATTTTCAAAACTGTCGTATGCCGATAGTGTTTAAGGATCTGCATATTGAAGCGCGATGTCAATAGGTTGCAACTATTACAAAACGCATGTCTTTGCCTCAGAATAAGTTTGCTGAGGTTCACCCAATGGAGCTTGATAATCTGCGTGCTATTCATAATTTTTGTCTCGTACGCAAAGTTTTAGTCTTTCGTATACCTACTTATTCAGCAAACTTGCATTTCTGCATTCCAGTAGCACTAAAATTGGAAACAAACATTTTTTTCTTATACCAAAACACTCTTCTGCTATTATGAAACATAGGTACTCGTATGCATCTAGTAAGGGTTGTAACAACTTGCCTCCACATTTTAGACATTATTAGATTTTTTATTTACAAAAAATGAAAGAATTTATAGTGAGTTAATTACAAGGAAACGGTTTTTGCTCAAATAAGTTTCAAATTTCAATTGGGTTCATTATTAATAATAGTTTATTAGTATTTTTTTTTATCGTTTTTATTATGTAAGTTTTGTAATAGTTATAATAATTTTTAATATGTACATTTATTATTTATATGAATTTAAATTATGGTGGCTGAAAAGTTGCCCTTAGCCTATACCTTTTAATCGTATATTTTACTAATTATGAATAAAGACAGTTTATTATCTCTAATAGATCTCCAGCAATTGATCAAAACCTCTACTTTCCGAAAAAAATTTACCTTCTGTTATTGTATATTTTAACTAGAGAAGTTCTGAAAGCTATTCCCACCATGACTATTACACTGTACATTTTGTGTCTTTCCTCTCGATTACGTGGCGTGTGGGAATTAACCTTTGTTTATTTTTCATAATATTGAGCCACATTTTGTGATGTGACCTCCACAGCCTACACGTGTTATACTACAGTCACATGAGTATAGAAATAAAAGTAAAAGTGTCTAGGTTATCCGTGAAACACTTAACTTATCAAAAAGCATGTACTCGCAGTATCAGAGTACCGAACATTGCTCTCCTTAGTCTAGTAAAGGGTGAGGCACGTGGATAGTATCAGCATAAACAAGGGGGTATTAGGTGGAAATGCGTTTGTCCCATGATTATCATAAAATAGTTTTCTAAGTGAACAGCAGTAGCTACAACTCCAACTGATAGCCACTGCTATATTTCATATTCATTTATTTCTTTATTATTTTCAATCAGACACGTTATGTTTAATTGCAGAGAATAAACACAACAAACCTTTTATGAATACTGCTAAATAATAAACAAAATACGTACCTGTTTGTCATAGAACATTTTCACTTGATGTAATTAAAAAGTGAATACTTGATTTATTAATAAAGAGAACATAGCGTAAAATAAGTATTACATAATGACCTTATTTAGTCAGTATATTCAGAAGTGTTCCAGTGACCATGAATCATTCATAAACACGCTTTCAGTAACAGACATAATATAATCAAATTAATCTAAATCTATTACTTATGACAATTATTAATTAAGAGCGCATAAAACTTAACCATCAAGATGTTTACCTACCAGGTGCGCCGTTTTTGTACACGGCGTCGCTTAATATAAATTTTAACATCTACATAAAACTCAGATAAAATCTAGCTAATGTTATAAAATTTTCACTGAACCATTACTTTGACATAAGAAGATTATCACATTTTATTCTTGTTGTTCAAAATAGATATTCACATACGTATTTGTCTTTTAAAATTAATTTTTTACTTCTTGTAAATAAATAATTATAAAAGAATTGTGTTTGGTTATATGTAATTTGCTTTCTATAATAAATTAGTATGGACCGGCTTTCTTTAAGCATTTCAAGAATATATTCTCATGGAGTTAGAGTAAACTAGATAAAAATTTAATATATCGTGGGGAGTGTTACTTTTCCTCAATATTTTTGTAGAAACTGGTCTGTAAAATTTATAATAGTTCCTAATATTTTTAATCATTGTTTACCAATTCTAGTACAAAGATACTACATTTTTTTTAACTTTTCTCAATTTTATCCTTACTTAATCTTAACCAACTTTGTAGACTGTAAATTATGGAAGTAGCTAAATGATCCTTTTCCACTACTATTAACCATGGGTCTATTGCAGACCTCCATGATCTCAGAGTTCTTAATATGGCTTTGACTTTCTACAAATTGAACAGTGGTTTCTTCGCATGTCTATCAACCTTCGGTTTTTCTTCCAATAGGCCTTGTTAGGTATTCACATTAGCATAATACACGACCTAGGTAGGATATGTTCTTCCAAGCTGATGTTACTCAGATGTTCCCTGAATCCGCAACGTTCTCTTAGCAGTCATACTGTTATCCATACAGACCTGCGGCTTTCATTTAGTAGATCTGTCTTTCGCTGTCTGTCAAGCTATAGTAACCAACTTTAATGGAATGAATGTTTTATTAAGTTTTTTTTAATGGGCAATTATATTACATATTATCTTAACTACCGTTGTGATTTTGAAATTACACACATAAAACTGATGTATAAAATAGAACGTCATTTAATAACTTCATCGACACCTACCAACTGCCTCCACTTCAATCAATTCTGTACTTGCCATTTTTTACGAATGTAAAGAAATTACGAATTCTTGTCTGTAGAATGAACCCTACTGATGTGTTATTGTACTAAGTACCACCTACATTTTATTGGTATGCTGTTTGTATAGCTTTGACAAATATTGTGAGTAAAGACTTTCGAATGTATCGACATGCACCATCCACATGATACGGCATCTATTTATGTTTGACAAATGCTGCATCATCTAAAATCGAGTTATTTACGTCTACTTGATGAGATTATCTTCATTATTTCATTAGATATAGTGCAACTTAGCCTAAAGCTTTTTAAAAATAATTTTAATTAGTATTTTATTTTATGCTAAAAAACAAAATGTGTGACTTTTGACTTCCTTCTAATTACATGCTTTTGCATTAAATCTTGACCTGTTTTTTGGTGAAAATGGTCGCATTAACGACATTCACAAGCTTTAATAGTTCCTTTTTGGCCAACAGAACGTACTGTGGATCATAATTTTCAAAAGGTTTTAATGTGCTTGACCATTTAAGGCGTGAACCGCCTGTCACGGAAACGAACGCATTAAATTGACATATAATTTGCTCTTAAATCAAACAACAATACGGCAGTATTTACAATTGATCTCGAATTGATTTTCCCACAGGTTCGATAACATTCTATGTTTGCTTTGCAGTGTGAAAAGGCGTGTTTCCTGGCTCCTAATTCATGCCTACTTATCTTACTACTCGCATAATTTGCATGATTTGTTTCGATGAAAGGTTGTAATCTCAGATTTACATGTAGAAGGAGATCGTAACTTTGGGTATTAAATGAAACCGATCCGCATCAGAAGTTGTTTACGACCTCTAATATCAGGCTTTTTCGATACAAGAGCAGCGATTGTGAGAATTACTATTTTTTCCTCTCTACCTATGTTTGCAATAGCAGCACAATGCTACGCCTCACTGCAGGCGTTTCAGTTTCGAAAAGTGGTATCCAAAATGTAGAAACATATTAGTTGGTTATCGGGACGTTTATTTTTCAAAATTTTTGTTTTTAAATGTACTTCTTAAAAAAAAATAGATCAAAATTATCTGGACCTATATTTAGTCCTCTACAACTTTTAGAAGAAACTTTTTTTTCTAGCTCTTACCCCTAAAAATCAGACAATTTCTTCAAAATTGCTATTTAAAGGGCTATTTAATTGGACTACTAAGTGACAACATTTTAATGTTTGCCTCTTCAAAAGGAGCAAGTTTTACCTAACAGCTTCTTTTGGAAGCTAATTTTGTACGATATTTTGTACCTATTAAAATAATGCTAACGGGTTGTCTGTGGATTAGAGAAATACCTAAATAACATATGCGAAAGTTTTATTGAATGATTTACTGTCCTCAACCTATTGCTAGGATAAATACTATTATTGACTGTAATTGACTTTTGCTCCAGTGGCAGTAAATTTTAATAACTTGTTTTACCTTAAAAACTAAGTTTAAAATATACACAAAATTTCTAACATTCGATGAGTTAAATGTATGAATATAATGTTTGGCACTTATTTCTTGAACATCCTGTATTTAACGTTACAGTTTGTATTTAGTTAAAATAAACACTGAATTTAAATCATTTGAAATATTTATGACAAAACGGTAAAAATTTTCGAAACTTTTTCATAGAAACTATTTTTTAGACTTCTAGTTAATAAATATAAGCCAGTTTTCCAGAAATATACCTAGAACTGTGGAGATATATCAGGAATAATACGTTACGAGTATTTAGAAGACGTTTTAATTAATACTTTAACTAAATAATTATATCTTGTTCTTTAGACCAGCATGCGGACACACCGATAATAAATTTGCATTAAATTGTAACTAACGAATACTGAGAAATACGAACCCAAATCTGCATACCTAGGTATTACTTAATATGACTTATGAATGTAATGTCACATTAACATGTATCTTTTTTATAAATGTACTTAAATTATGAGAAATTCAAGTTGGAACATATCTACAGGGATGCTTCAAAAAGTAAGAGAAAAAGCTGTGAATACAACGGTGAAAAATAGACTAAGTACAAAAACAGTATACCTACATATTATATTGAACTCTAATTGAAAATATTAACCCACTTTGAATTCTGAGTGACACTGGCATTTATAAAACTTTTACAATAACAAAAACCTACTATTTCCATGAATACGTTTGGGAATAACCTTTTTAGTGACAGTACAATGTATGTATCATTCTTTGTTAAGACTTCGACACACAGAACATTCCGTGTTGAGATATTATCAGGTGGACCTTTCGATAAATGTTTTCCAAAATGCTGTATCCCGGAATTTTTCTAACCACGCTTTGCATTTTTGTCACATAGTTTTTTGCAATGTCCAGTAAGGACATTGATAGGATAGTGATATTATTAATATAATAATTTTCATCGCAAAGTTTTACAATTTGTATGTATCGCTGTTGTTATTGGGATTATTGCACATAAGACAGCCAACCGATGGCTATGAATAATGTTTAGTAAACAACACAAAATTAAACCGAGTACTGATTCATTAGCAGAGAAAAATGTTGGCAGAGGATCTGAATAAAAACACTTTTAAGTACATATGTACTGTTAAAACACACCTTAGTTTGCACAATTTCGCCAGGTCCTTAACCCCCTTATTTTCTGGCATCTGAGAAATATGTCATAACGGTTTGCGGAATTCAGTATACCAAGTTTTGAAATACTATTAATCTTTGAAGTATCTTTTCAGTACCTTTGCTAGAATAATTAATAACTTCTACCAAGAACAAAGTCGGTCGTACGTTTCATACTCCACATACGTGTTTTATCTCACGAAATTTTAATAAGAGAGCACAACATGGGGCTATTTTTTTATTGGCATTAATCATTCGGAGTTAATATGTGTCGCAATATTAGTACGTATAAGTTACTTGATTTTTTCTGTGCGACTGTCTGGAGTATTATATCGAGGTTACGAGGACGCATATAAATCTTTTATCTGAAAACTTCTTAAAATATAACGATTCGTGTATTTAATGATTCATGAAGAGATGCATTTATATGTAATTACCTACTTATTTTTTTATAAAAAAGTTGAAAGCTTCCAACACTGGTCAAAAATAAAATTTAATTTTCTCAAAATAATAATTTGCAATAGTTTTACATAGAAACGAAACTTTCCCATTGTTTCAAATTTCATAGACAGAGAAGAAGTTAATAGATTAGTTAAAACTATTAAATTTGCACTGGTGGCATTTTAAAGGAGGAAGCGGTGCTAATAATTCCTAATACGTAACAATTATTTTTTATCTATTCAATTTTATCTTGGGTTACACTGATACTCTAATGTTGCTTGAAAAGAAAATAATTTATAGTGGTTTGGTCTTCAAGTGAGGATAAAAACTCTAAGTAGTACGGAAAACTTTATTCAACAAATTTCGCTGATAACACGAAACACAACCGAGCATAAACTAGGCTTCAAGACTTCTGGTTGGGGCCTCGAAATGTTTTCGGTTTTATCCTTGTCCCCAGGTACCTATTTTTATTACCTTATCCTAATTAACACTTATCCGGGTCATTACCTACTCGGTTTGTGCTTATGTACCCTAACAAACAACAACTAATTTATGTTTACAGTCTATTTATTTTAATTTCATTTGCTAAATACATTTATTTGGGATAATCTCGGATAATTCAAAGTATAATTTATATGGCTCGTAAATTCCCAGAAAGCAAAATATATTTATTGGGGCAAGTACTAAATGTAATTGTAGCGTACCGCTACAAATTTGTTACTGATTCAGCGCCTATTGGCACCATTGGTTCAGTGTCTATTAGTACCAAGGGTTGCTTTATACCTACTGGTAGGTGGGTGCAATTCAATGCTGGACGCAGGGTAGTTGTATTCCACAATGACATTAGTTAAAAATTATTAAATTTATTTTAAATTGCGTATCGCAACGTAAGTAAACGTACCGTAGCTCCTTTTTAAATTCGCTGATGAATGTGGGAGATATCCCGTGTCTTTCACTTTATTAGGTATATCCACGTAAATGGTATACTAAACTTGACCCATTTCACATTGTTCTTTAAGAACCTCCGCTAGAGCCGCCATTTATGGGGCCTATCCGGAGCAGGTCATATTTGCGGCGATATATTTGACTGAAAGTAAGTTTGCGAAAGTAGATATCGGGCTTAACAAGCCAACAATGCTATCACGACCAAAGGGGCGTGACGCACGAGCATAACCAATTCTAATAATTGATTTCAAAATGGTACTGCCGTTCTGGCATCGGACAGTACTGGTGCCGGTCGTATTCATTAGTGTTAAGTAATAATACCTAGTAATGTCCGCTAAATGGTAATAAATACACAGTGAAAACTCTTTCTTAACTAAGAAACCAAAACAGCTCTGACAGCAAATACTTCACGTTCATACTACGAATTCTTTGCTTGAAAAATGTTTTAAACAAATAACTATTTTTGTTGTATATGAACAAGACGAGAAATTTAACATACATCAGCCCCTTGTATAATAAATGATGGGGTAGACAATATATAAGAACATGAATTTATTACGAATAAATAAAAACATTCTATTTTGTACTATAGTACACTAGGCACAGAAATTACGGGATACTAAAAAATACCAAAATTTTGGGTGATTTTCAATGAACTTGGAAGAAAATGGTCGTAGAGAGAATAAAAAAAGGAAATTGAAGCTTCAAGTGTCTAGTTTTCAGATCTGCAGTTTAAAATTTTTTTGCGTCAGCAGTTTTTGAGTAATCATAAGAAAGTCAACGCAAAAAAAATTGTAAATTTTTGCTTGTTTTAAAAAGACCTATGGATTTCAAGAAATTTTTTTGGTAATTTCATCATAAATCTCTTTTAGATAATTTAATTCTCTTCAATTTGAGCGGTTCTGGAGCATTCTACGATTATTTGTCACTGAGTTATCATCGATCAAAGCAAACATTTTTGACGTTGGCAATCAATTAGTCGGGAAATAATGGTCATACAGAAAATCCAAGCAGGGTTTTGAAAACTGCAAAGTATTCTCTACAAGTCGTAATTATGGGTTTTTGATAAAAAAAATGTTTTCAAAATGAAAATGTTGTTTAGAACAAAGTTAAAAAATTGTATAATTAGGGATATTTGAATAACTGTGCATAACTTTGCAAGTAATAAATAAACTAAGGATATTGACTGTAACTTTTCAACCTCAAAGTATCCTAAAGAAACTCTGATAGTTTCAATTCTATCTACGACCATTTCCCTCCAAGTTACAGAAAATTCTTTGAAAATCACCCAAAATTTTGGGATTTTTTTAATATCCCTTAATTTATGTGCCTATGTGTAGTATGTTATCTACATAGCATCTATACACCAACAGAACCATCCAATCTTACCCACAGTTCTGCTTGATCTGGTTCATCTACTTGTTCCTACGTACCCATGCTGATTTTGGAATGACGTCATAGATATAACTTGCTTTGTTTCGTAGTGTTGCTAAAATATATTGCTGCTATAAATAACGTGTGTTTGTTACTTAGACAGTCATTATTTATGTAAGCCCCATTAGAACCATGTTAGTATCTGGTTATTATTTAAAGTCACCATCCATATGAATACAGTTCATGAACAGTTATTAAACCGTAATATTAAAAAGTTCATTTACTGTTAGGAAATAATATAAACCATGCTGTCAAGTCGCACCTCGAAAAAAGCACGTAGCAGATGTCATTATTTTTTTAAACTACTTTTATAGGCGAATATGTGCCTATCTCTTGGTTTAATTCAAAACATAAATTATTATTATATTAATTTATTAAAGGTGCAAATTAAGAAAATCCAGTAATCTGTAGTGATCATAAGCAAAATTTTGGAATTAAGACAAAATAATAACTGGATATATGTAAAAATCTACCTAAAGCTTAATCTTAAGTTATATATTTAAAAAATATTTCACACACTTAGTCTGTTCCTGCTAAACATCCTCTTGGACTCGTTTTGAGAACACGATTAACATGTTACATAGAAATATTTATATAATTTAAATATTCTTTATATGTGATATTTTGTTAGCATTCGCTTACTTCGAAAGTAAAAAAAATAGAAATGTTCTTCTAGTGAAATTTTTACATAGGTATATAAAATACCAAATCCAGAGTATAATAATTCACTAAAACATGTAAGATGGAAATCGCTAAGATACAGAAATGTGGGTCATATTTCGTACAAAAATGAATAAGACGAGTCCGATTTCTAATTCCAAAATTTATATCTATATATCAGTTGTAGGTGCTCTCTCTATTTTGAGATTTTTTTTTTTTTCGATTGAATGGACAACATATTTGCAACATATTTTAAAGTACTATAGAGTAAGGCCATTGCCGGACACTATTTTTTTTTACTATATTGAATCATTTGATTTAGTAGGTACGTATCACCCAATAGGACTTCACTGAAATGCTTTCAATTTGCTTCCGTGCGCGTATAAATCAAGATTTCAACGGAAATCAAGGCATATTCTATGACGTTGAGTTTGGTCTATACTACTGCCAATACCACTTGTATTGATACTGACATTATATGACAAACCTATAAGGATAAACCGATTAGCTCATCTCCCCTTTTCTTAAAATACCAATTCCATTCAGTCTGTTGTATTTACAGTTGTGTAGTTTTTGAGCTGTGTTCAATGACCATGTCTAATGTCCATTCCCTGAAATCAAGTGTTTTCTTTCGTAAGTTTACTGTATCTCCGTGAACATGTTTTACATGAAGGTCACTCCGAATTCGAAATGTCACTATCACCTAAACTTGTTAAGCCATTACTAATTCTCGAATAACCATTCTTTTTCTTAATTCTGGGCATTATTTACTTCACCACATTATAGAAATAGTACTTGTATATTTTCTTGCCCCTCGTTGGCCAAAAGTACTGCTTTGTCCCTAGTTTAGTTCAAAATATTACTTTTAATCTCTTCAACATAAACAAACGAACGTAGTATCCAAGTTTAAATGATTTAAATTGATTTAGGGGTGCAAAAAATACCATATATGCATCGAAACTAAATTACCTTTTACTTACTCTAGTGAATATTCAAACTATGCCCTTCAGATTAAAAGATACACTTTAGTTTGTTAGTATATCATTAAATTATAAAAGGTACTATATGGATAATAATACGCCAACGTCGCCGTCGATAGTGTACTTTGATCGAAAGCATTATTATCCTATGACACCCGTTGTACCATCAGCATTTAATGTCCTATTAATCTGTTATTTAAACCGATTTATTTTTACAGAACCACTCTCCTTCTTATTAATAAAATATTAATAGTTAATGTCCTAGACAACTGACACTACTCTCATTATCAAAACAGCATCTTCACGAAAAGTATCAGTATGATATTAATTATTATTGTTTTAAAAGCAAACTCCGCTACACTATCATAATATATTATTAACAAAAATCTATGTTTTATTATTTAGGTTATATAAATTAACGGTAAATGCTAGTAGAGATCTAGGGATCTACACTTATTATGTGAGTTGCACTGAAGGTAATCCAGAAAAAAATTTGGTTGCCCCCTCTCACATCCACCTCAAAACAGATCGGCCCTGGTCTATTTGTACTTTGTCAACATTGTGCACTAAGACGCAGTCGTCTTATACATCGTTCTCGTGTCGCTTTCTTTTCCACAAACAACACAGTAAATAATCAATTTGTTTTCTTCTTTCCAGACGGCAAACACCATTTGCAGTACTCTATCTTTATGCGTTTTAAAGCAAGTCAAGCTGAACAAACATTTTACGAGAGTGCTAATTGCAAGAGCATGAAAATGAGCTATCCGTTGCAAAAATGACATAATTCACAGGTACGAAACCGCCAATAGCGCGCGCATTGTTTACCCAATTTGTTGCAGTTCTAGTACTATCCGAGCAGTGGGAATTGCAAATAGTGCATTCAGTTTCTTTGATAAATCTAACGTAAGTCACTGACCCGGTTTGATAACGTTACTGGATCTAGGGCAATACTTCTTCCTGTGTAATTATTATAATTACCGTATTGTAGTAAAAGAGAGATACAGCGGTGATAGCCTATTTGTTTAGATGTAAAATGTGCATAACAATTGTTGCTTTTAGCACAAATTATTAACAAATGGTCCGGATCTGGCATAAAAATACGGACATTAAAGGAAAGGGAATCAACTTCGTTCATTGGGAACAAGTATTGTCGACACTCTGTAATCATTTAACTGTGTAGGATTAAGGAAACCATTAATAATAATAATAAAAATATTAAATTACATAAATATTCTTAAAAATTATAATAATACTAAAATTTATGAGGAAAACAATTTGTAGTCACTACAATGCTATACTAAAGCCGCTGTATCTTTTCCATTGCATCACAAGCAATATTCGTATGAACTAAGACGAAAAATCTTAGTTAAATTAGTCAATTTTTTTATCTGAGTGTTTTAACGGCAGTAGTCAAACTACAGTCTATTTTTTATGAGGATGTATAACAGTAAAAATTGTAAAAAAAATTGTAAAAATTGTAAATCTTTAGTATAAATTATAATTCAGAAGTATTACAGTTAAAACAAGACAGGTCGCTTATATTTGCATGAAATATAGGTTAATTATTACCTAAGCTCGACTTATATTACAGCCACAGATATTGAATTGCAGATATTACTGCCCATTTATTTCTAATTGACAGGTTAACATACAGAAAATATTTTTTATATACCTACTGGTACTTTTCTGCCCGTCCAATTAAAGAAATAAATTGGACTCGAATGTGTTATAACAGATTTCTCTTGTTTATTTAAAATTAGTAGACGTTTTTGCGCTTCAAATTATGAATTAATGCATAATTTATTTCTTATCAACAGTATTCACATGGAGTGTCAATATATTAATCTTAGTTACTGTTATACCTGTCCTTATTTACTAGCGGGTTTTAAAAGAGGCAAACCTATAAATGACAGTAACTGACCAAATAATAGTCCTGATTTGTTTATATTAGTATAACCCTGAAACTGCTCAGCGGTTGTATTCCTTTCGTAACAGGAAAAGAAAAAATGTCATAACATGTCTCCTATTAATCAGTTTTATATTGAAAAGCATTTACTTAAGTCCAGATAAGAAAGCATCAGTATAATGTAGGTTATTAAATTTTAATCAGATTTAACTCCGATACACGCAACCTAAAGTAGCTACTTTTTACTACATTTTGATGTCAACAAATAAATTGACAATTCAATCGTATCAAATATATTTTATACGAGAAGAGAAATGCCTGACGAAGTGATCCAAGTAAAATGTAGGAACAAGAAACTGTTTTTTTATGAGATTAGTTTTTGTCAATGTTGATAATCAACCATCAAGAATACAGGATATTTCTAACAATAAGCTTTGTTGGATGGTGTACCTTGTTATTGATCTTCTTGTTCTTGTCCTTCATGACCTTCTCCACCTTATGCAATCTAGTGCATATAAAAGAAGAATACATGGAACTAAAGACCGATGAATTCGAATGAAACAACACGACAAATTATATTTTACTTTACACAACATGCTGTGCAGTAATTCAGTATTTTTTCCTATTTATTTATTTTTTTTTATAGAAAGCCTTTACTTTTTATAATTAATTTCTTGAGCTTATTAAAAATTTAATCAGAAAAAGTAAGGGAACCTACTAGAACATCTCAAGGCATGTTGAGGTTGTCTTCATAAAACAACTCCATCTTCACTATGACTTTCATATTTTATGTGAGTCAGTAGAGCTGTTTAACTACAGCTTTTTGTTATTTTGAAGGTTTTGCATTGTATCTAATTAAAGTTTGTTTTAGTCATTGCAATTGTAAAGAATGAAACGAGAAAAAATAGTACTTACTTAGAGATTTCTTTGACATTTCAATAGCCATTGTCTGTAACTCTAAAATTAAAAATAAATTTCCAGTTTTACTCATAACTACGATGATACTCAACAGAAAATGCAAAATATACATCACTATATATCGCACACATAAAAATTGTGCCATGATGTTACGTTTTAAAATTATTACTGCCAGTTTTAAATAATTCAGATATTTTAGAAAACGTCTTACGCTGTAATCACATTTAATTAAACGCTAGACAAGCATCTTTGAATGTCGAATAGGATATATAAACGCGAAAATCGATCATTATACGTACTACCACATCAATTTCCAGGATCTTATTAATAGGTTGATGAAACGTTTACTCGCGCATCGTACTTTTCTGTGCACTGAGTACAAAATGACTAAGCGTAGTTCGAGTACCACCCGTATATTAATGCACATAATCTCGCATTAAACGTACCTTTAATTACGGTAATCGCGCGGCAAATTATATTTCTCTAATAATTAATAATTAGAGAAACCGTTAAAGGGCGCTACTTTTCATTGATTTATTATAGGTTATAATAATCATCCGCATGCAGAGATGCTGATAACTGAGGTTCTCGTTTTGCTCCTGAGATAATGTGAGTAAAATCGATTTTAATTTTGAATTTATTTATTGCTTGTGTATTTTCCCATCGTATATAAGCCTTTATTAGCCATTAGATATTCAAACAACTCACTTTATTTTATAAATTATTACACAGCAATTTTCCTTTTAAAAAGTTTATGTATACCTAATCAGGCACCGACGTCATTTACATTATGCGATTTCAGTTCATAGAGCTGTGTTAAACGAAAGTTCGTTCTGTATTTATACAGAAATGATTTCTATGACTATGAACATGTCTGTAAACACGGTACTATTTAACACTAATAGAAAAAGTTGCTTATACGAGTCGAGTATACATAGGCATCGATTTTACTTTATATTTTATAAAGTATACTTTATGACCAATTTTTTTTTTATCTTTGTGTAAATAAATAACAGTTCAAATAAAAATAAAACAAAAAAAAATCCGTTTTGAGGTTATGGTGTTATTAGGGCTAAAGCAAACTTTCCAAATTTAAAATTAGCAAAAATTTCATAACTATGTGGTGGTTAAGAATTTAACATACCGCTAACGACATGGATTATAAATGAGCCATACTTTGCCTACTGACGGAACATTGTAGAAATATTTATATCTGACTTTCGTAACCTACAATATTTATCTTCTCGTATACTATTTTATTCTTGAAAAATATGGGTCTAAGCAACTTGTGTCCTAATCGTTGTAGAAAATATATTGAATATACATTTGACTTATTATGTTAGTGAAGTAATTTGAAAAGACAATACAGTTTTTTGAGATAATAATTGTGATTATATTTATTTTGCATTCACAAAACGGGAGTCAAGTCGTTAACCACTTTATTTTGAAAAAACAAATAATAATGCGACTTTATACCAATTTTTTTAATACAAAATTTTTATGTAAATTTCTTGTTTGACTCCATTCATTATTTTTTATAAGAAAAAAGTGCAAGTATAGAGTAACAGAAAAAACCTATACTTCCTTTATTTTGTTAAAGTTTAACTTGTTTTAAAAGTTGCATTGTAAAAGTAGCAAAATATAAAAATTGCGAATAGTGTCTAGTTTTTGGCGAAGGCGCCAATGAAAATGCCTAATCTTTACAATTAGACTACGCTTCCTCATTTTATTTTTATTTATACTGCATAGTTGTACTAATTTTCTATCTTGCTTCTCCATTAATATATCAACTGGCTTAGTCAACATTTTCTGCTGTAAAATCCATTTGGCAACATTATTTGAATATTTTTGAAAATATGGATGAGATATGGAAGGAAACAACTGCTCTGAGACTGTCCCAGGCAGCATTGAATTATATTCGCAACACCATCAGTTACAAATTATTTCGCTGTGGCGACACAGGTTTTGCTTACATAGAATCTACGAAATAGCAGATATCTTTCTACCAGTTTGACCATGTTGAATAAAGGTGACCATACAGCACTTTATATCTCGCCCATACTTTCTTCTCTTTCTGTAGAAACTGTTTCACCATTCGTTGGTTGTCTCACTTATGATAAAACCGACATATGTCTGGTGGTTTTGCTGATGAATAGGTGTTTACTAAATATTGCAAGTCGATATTCCGTGCTAGTCATTTGTTTTCCGTAATATCATCAGTAGTTCAATATTTTAGAAAATAATTTAATAATTCTTATTGAAAAACTGTGTCAGGAAATTTGGTATTTACATTATGGATCAATCGCTCACGTGTTGTAAAGGAATTTTGAAATATTCAGTTTCCTGATAGATGGATTAAACAAATCAGTACACGTCAATGACGAAGAATTTTAATTTTTTTAAGACTGAAGCCGTATCACAGACTGTTTGACAATGGGAAGATAGTTTTGTGTGATTGGAGAAGCTGCTTTATATGTTGATGAAGGAACTGGTAGTATCGGACACTAACTGTGAGAATACGACGTGATATTCTCTCTCGACTAGCAATATATTCGAACTTGTTTGTTATGTATTTCTTTATTCATCTCTAAAAAATAATTTTCAAGTTAGCTATGTTTCAAGTTACATTAAAACGAAATTGGGAGAATCGTATATTGCTTGCCATGGATATCTAAATATTATCTAATAGCAATATTAAAAAAATGTTTTATTTATTCTTACGTAAGTCAAACATCTAACAGTTAATACATTAATAACCTTCATACACATAACAAGTAAACAATACTAGAAATTTTAACAGTTACAGTCCGACAATTTATTAACACCGTTACAAATTCACACGTCTAAAAACGTGACAGCGAATGCGAGAACAAAAAAAAATAATTTATCATCGAATAATAGGCGATTCTACCAACCACAATTTTTCATCTTGTCTAAGCGCGCCGACTTGCAGACAGTAAAACTTAGTTCATGACGTATCTAACCCAGAAATGCGAAAAGGGATGGTTCGGCGATAATGACCGCTATGCGGAAGCACCGGCGGGTCACAGGTCATCCGCACCTATAACCGATTGACCGGATGCTTTGATCATCCGCGTTTTAGCATGTATGAGCGAACGACAGGTCATTTTTACTGTCCTCTCTAACTGTAAACGATTGTCCCACATAATATTTAAGGATGTAATCTGCACCTATAAATTTATTTATTACCATAATTTATAATTCCTATGCCGGTACAGAAATGTCAAATAATCCGTTATGAACTGTTTTCTCTTCAAGTATGTGATTTTGCAAACTGCTTTTTTTTTGTTATGCCATTCTAACTTAGTTAGCATTTTAAAATAATTAAAGGTTATATTTCTTCGATAATCATAATTAATAGATGGCAGTCAGCATAATTATAAGAGACGTAATTTTACAGAACTATTAAGAGATAATTAAAGAAGATGATAAATTATAATGTAGGTAACTGATATATATCATTTTGGATTCATCGGAATTTTATTTTATTTTATTGCATACGAGGATTCAAATTGAATACAAGGTCTGTTCAGAAAATAACCGAACTTTATAATTAATTTTATACATTCTTGGTCAAGAATCATCTTCAATTTACTAGCGACCGCACTTTTAAATCGTGAAAACCATTCGTAACATTGAGTACTACCGTAAGCTTTTTCCAAAAGTTGAAACGTTTCCGTGAAAGTCTTCACTAATTTCACGCAAAATTTTGTATTGCATTGTTTTTCCAAAACACAAAAATTCCTGAAGTTAGCAATGAAAGAATGCGGTCGAAAAAACGGAGAAATAGAAAATTTATCTTTTCAATTCTTACTAGAATGTTTTTTAATACATCCGTCTGATTTTGAAATTTCATACTCATAAAAGAAAATTTTAAAGAAAACTGAAAACGACATAAAAATACTGCTCCAATCGTAATTAAAACATTAACTACCGAATAATGTATATTTCCTGAGATAGATGCTATCCAAATTAAAAACGCTTAGTAGAACTTGATTAAAAATGTATTAAATGCTCCAAATTAAAACGTCTGATTTGATTCTAATGTAGAAGTAAATTCATTTTATTTTTCAAATAGTGAAAGTGGCAAATATAAAATACAATAATTAAATGAATGTATTGTGTAAACAAAACAAAATATCTATTTTTTAATAATTAATATGCAATAAAAAAATAAACTTTAACAATTTTTATTTCAATAAAGCAATTACAGTTAAATGTTAAATGTACTTAATTATGTTAATGTGACATTTAACTATATTTCATATTATATAAACACTTTAATGTACCAAACTGGAATTGAATAAATATTCTGAAAGTTGTAAATATTACTTAAACTGCGACTCACTTTTACTAAACATACACTGTAAAAAAACCAGTCAGTGTGAGTGAAAGCAATAAGGGTACGGAGTGAATCGATTGAGTGAAGTTATTGAGTACATTTTCAATCAGTATTGAGGATTTTGCTAATGTTACTCATTTGTGATAATATTATTTGAAATAACTGAGTACTTATTATTATATAACTTAGTACTATTTGGTGCACTTGTAATTAAAAACGAATAAATGTCCTCATTATTGAGTAACCTCACCCTATTCCATGTTTGTCGTGCGTTGTCTTTGTCTATTCCCATTGTCCACATTAGGTCATCTCGCGGCATGGTGTACGTCATGTAGTGTTGGACACATGTCCGTTATTTTGATGAAGATTATGTTTAAACGCAGTGGTTTGATTACAATAACTAAAACAATAATATATTGAGTTTCTAAAAAAGATATGAGTAGAAACCACTGTGGCAGCTTAGTGGTGCGATGCAAAACCACTCCAGATATTAATGAATTATATTTGATGATTATATTTAAACTCAAACTGAGTACTTTCACTTAAATTCTTAACGTAAACTCGCACTTCAGAGTAAATGTTCTCGTTACCGAGTGAGTTAAAATGTATATTAATTTCGAGTAGGGAATTTGAATGGCGCCATGAAGATGGCACCAGTTACATATTGCTTCTGTAATCTCGACCACAGTTGATAGGGGCCCGTTAGATGCTCCAGAAAAGAGTGATCGCCAGGAGAACAGGCCTTAGCCGGCGGCGGCGGGTCTCAGCTGGCGGGTATCAGCTATGACAGGAGGAAGCCCCGCGAAGTGAATTAATTTCAACTCTGTATATCCTAATTAATCAATTATGTGTGATCAAGTCAACTCTAAATTGGCTTTATATACTCAGAATAGAGTCAAAAGTCACTCGATTGACAGTTGGCAGTAACTTGGATTTGAGTAAAACTCACTCATTTCTGATGCTATAATTTCACTCAGTTGTACTCATACTAATAGAGTGAAAATTTCACTCGATCGAGTGAAAATTTCACTCGATCGAGTGAAATTGGAAATTCGAATCGACGCGACGTCCTGAGTACCAGGTTATGACAGCAGCTGTAGGCAGGTAAGCAATTCCAAAGAGAAAAGTTTTATTGTGTCGAAGCAGCAATACTGCTACAGTTAGTTAGATCTCCCTTAGCGACCTGACAGGTGGAAATGCGGCGTGTTCGGCGTGGGAGCCCTACGGAGACGGCAGGTAAGGCCGCGTGCCATTCCGATACGTGTTTTAATACACACGTTCTTCTCTTATCTGCATGCGCGGGTTGTGGGAGGATTCATTAACAATACAAATTGACTCTCACGTTTGCTAATTTTACGCGTTCTAAAAAGTCCCTCACGTTAATAGTCAATCAGGCAGATAAAATACTCGCAAATGGTATGTACGCCGTTGCCTTTCTGTCGCAGATAGCTTACCGATAAAAGGTCACCGCCTATAGAAACTACATTTGGTTCAAGGAAAAACGGACAGGATACGTGAAATTCTGAGAATGAAAGCGAATCTTTCTGAGATTAATACTGGCGTGTATTAGAGAGTAAAGTACTTTGGTAGTGTGACGATATATAAACCTCGTCTCGTATACAAACCAACAAATGGCACTTAAGATTCCTTTAAAATCGGCGTGGTTTACAAAATCTTCCTGGAACTGTTTATTAATTTTCTATGGGTAGTTCAAAAATAAACTTGAGGATACGTCGCTTTTCCTTTTGTCTATTCTCATTTATGAAGAATACAATAATTCAGTTAGAAAAAAAATGCATTTTCTGAAATACCTCTAAGGATGTATTTATATGAACTGGCGAAACTTGAGCCACTGATTTGTCTAATTAAAAGTAAACATTCGACTTACAAATACGTCAGCGACTGTCGACCTCAACGAATGTCCTGCCAATCCGATAATGTTTTTTTATAGCTCAGTCGATAGAAGTAATTTTGCACCAAAAGCACAAGTAATTAGCAATATGGCTGATTTTTTCTCATAAGTTCCTCAAAATATGCAGATTAATATAAGAAAAAGTTCACTGGTCTATCAATTTCCCAAGTCCAAAAAAATGTTGAAAAACATTTTGAATTTCGAAATTCCTTAATATTTTGGACTGGAATCAAGATACAGAAAAATAAAAAATATTACTGTGTAGAAGAAGTTTTTTCCGACAAAAAAGATACTTTGCACATTTTACGTTCAAGCTATGGTTTGTCTGGAAAAAATTATTAAAAGTTATTAAAAGTCATCTTCCTCGGGCAAACAAGCGAATAAATTCACACTTCAACCGTAAGAATTGTCAAATTTTACTCAAATATTAAATACATCAATATGTAGAAATCAATATCCGATCTTAATTCAATGCAAAAAAATAAAAAATTTTAAAAAATTAAAAAAATTTTAAAAATTTTCAAAATTTTCGATAAAAAATTTCCAAAATTTATTTATTTTTTAGATTTTCTGATATATTTTTATAACAAAATCACATAGAATCATCGTTTTGCCGTATACCTTATTTCCTGCCTGGTTACTTTCATACCTGTTGACTATTTACATTCTACTCTTTGAATATTCATGTTCATGTTGTAACAGTATCAAATATTATATTACACGATCAAAGGAGATTTACACCGGGAACCAGAAAAATTGCTATTTTCTTATAATACTCAAAAAAAAATTAAAAGTGAAAAAACGTTCGTAATCAAATGAACTTATGCTTAGAGATTCTCAATTTGTGTAATTCCCCCAACATTTTAAAAAAGTCTTATTCAAATTACTTTAGCTTTAATAATATTCCAGAGGCTAATATATACAGTGTGTTTCAGAAAGACCTCCCTTAAATTGAGGGGGTGATAGTACGACAAAAAACAATAATTTTTTGTCTTATGAACTATATGTCTATCTCTTCTTGTTTTCGAGATACATAGTGACAAAATAAAATTTTTTAAATAAGTTTTTACGAAAATTTCCAAACATGGTGCGAAATATTTTTATGAAATTTGGTATACTGGGGTTTTTAAAGGTGCCAAATACGCTGGTCTAATTATTTTTTGAACATTTCATAGAGGGCGTTTGTTATGCTACATCCTATTACATTTTATGTTCTAATTTTGGTGATTGTTAGTGACTGTAGTTAGTAATGACTAATTACAGTCACTAAAATTTTGATATAGATAATTAGAGTTTAAAATATTACTAAGAATGTATGCGTTGTTTATAAAACACCCATTAATAAATTTTGACATAAGCTTACTTTGAGAAAAGTCACTTATTTTTTTATACACCGTAATATTGTTAGAATTCAGTTAAATGGTTTTTTTCTCGAACACCGTCCACATTAGGAAGTTTTAACAAGAGTACATTATTTTTAGAAAGTAAAATTGTACATTAAAAATTGAAGCCCAAATGGTAAAAAACCTACCCTTAAAAAAATAGAACTAAAAATGTAATACGAAGGTAGCATAACTAGCGCCCTCTATGAAATTTATAAAATATAATTAGACCAGCGTATTTGGCATCCTTAAAAACGTCGGAATACAAAATTACATAAAAATATTTTACACCGTTTGGAAATTTTCGTAAAAATTCTATTTAAAAACTTTTATTTTGTCGCTCTGTATCTCGAAAACAAGTGAAGATAAATATATAGTTTATATGACAAAAAATTCTTATTTTTTGTCATACTATCACTCATGTATTTACGGGAGGTCTTTCTGAAACACCCTGTATATTTTGCCGTAAACTTAATATTCGGTCCTAAAATTTTTAAAATAACTAAAACCGTCGTATTTCGTAAGTAGATAAAATCCATTTACCTATATATTAAACGGCTTGGTTTTTGGTATACAACAGCTAAAATTTCTGAACAATATTATATCTACACAAATATCTCAAAGAGTGTTTAACGTAAATCAATGAAATTTGGGACTAAGTAAAGATATAAATTTACTGAAATATTAAATATAGGTACAAATCTGTTAATGTCGGACATATTTGGATCAGATCTTTATTAACCTAGACTTTCCACGGTTAGGAGTCACGAGATGAGGCAGGATAAAGAGGGATAATCCCCCTCGATCCCAAATCATTGAGGCCAATTTCTAGCCATGGAATAATGGCGCGGTTAGGAGTATTTAGAAGATTCAATAGATCCACTTGATTCTTAAACATAATTATTTAAAATTCTATTTCAGTACTGTAGGCTTTTTAATGTTTGTCTAGGGTTTTAATTAACAATACAATACACAGCTTCATGTGAATAACAGTAGTAATAATTTTTCGAGAAGGAGTATTCGTCTTTACACCTTCCTCGTCGTCTCGTCGTCTCTCAATTTTTGTCTCACAACAGCAAATTATACATTAGGCGATATTAACCGTAAATAATTGCAGGAAATTTATTAACAGTAAACTTCTATTTAATTTCAGTTTGATGCTGCTTTCACTATTTGTACATTACGCTTTGCAAAATTATGTGTGTCCAAATATTACAGAAGGGCGTATTAATTGCCATTGAAGGATCCATTGTCACTAACATAAAGGATTCCTTGAATGGTTTTCAGGGTTTATTCGACAGTCACAATTTCACTATTACATTTTTTATACAAGTAAAAGTGTTATCAACCATTCTCCGATGCATCACCAGATTGTTTCCTGCTTTAAAGTTTAAGAGTATAAGAATAAACAAACATGAATCGACATTTATGACAAATGCAAAGCTATGACAAGAATTTTTATATTTCATTTTTGGTATCCATTATGCACATATTCTTGGTCATAAATTTAAGACTAAGTTATTAGAAGAGTATCCAAATAAGTAGAATCGTTTCATCAGGCAACATAAAAAACTAAATGACTTTTAAAGATAAATATGCCGGTGCACAGCGTGATATCCAAAAATATTAGTTTTCTCAAATATATTTTACTCTCAATAATAAGTCGAAGAGCCGGGCTGGAGAGTCAAAATAAAATAAATTTACTTCAGTTAGCGTAATAGTACAAAGATTTATGAAACTCGAAGTATGGAGGTTTAAATAAAAATATATTATAATGATTAAAATGCGTGCTATAAGTCTGTTGATTTAAAAGGGTAAAAAACTCAAATTCCCTATCTTGCAAATAGATCGAGCTAACTTTTCTCCATTTTTTCCTAATCTTCCTATGCCATAAGTATATCACATCACTTAAAATGGTGGAATTATTTCTTTATCTGAAAGTTAAGTGGGATAGTTCTTTCAATATCTACGAAGTTAATGACCCAAAATCAGGAAGATGCTTTCCATTGCCATAAAACTCGAAACACTGCAGTAGAAACAACCATCAAAACCGATTTTCTCTCGCGGAATTCATTTTTTTCATTAAATATTAATTTATTACTCCTTGAATAGTCAGTAGGAGAATTTATTGCGACGCCTATTATTTCCATATTAAAGACATATGTGTAGGCAAAGGACATTTCTTATTATCACATAGCGTGCACGATTTCCAGAGGTTTTCTCACGGCCTGCAAACTGTGCTGACCTTTGCTGATTAACATAGACTCCTGGTGTAGCAGAAAGGCACCCACTTACAGTCATTCCTCGCGTTGGTTGAGTGCACTGGTGCACTGTGTCTCTGCCCTGCCCTTCTTTTACGCCAGCTGTTTGCATGTTCCTAGCGAAACTGGAAAACAACGAAAATTGCAAGGGCAGGACTCTCTCTCTCTTACTGCAAATTTACTTGAAAAGTGGCTTGCTGGAAGACAGCTATACTTATATTGTAGATAATTATTTTTTTGTTACGGTTTGTATTTAATTGGGCATTTCTTCCCCCAAAAGAAAAATATTTAAACAAGAATAATTATAATATATAATTATCTAGTTCCCACATTCATTTCTATTTCAAGTTGAGTTAAGACAAATTTACAAAATCAACCCCTTCACCGCTTAACGCCATTTTAGTAGGTAATCCCACTATCCGCGACATTGTACAATAACATGTCTGCCTCTGATCTGAAGTTTCGCATCGATCAATTTATTCGTGCGTGCCGGTGAACAATCCCGGTTTTTTTGCTGAAAGACTTTATCGCCACAAAGTTTCCGATGTCTAATCCTAATTTAGTATTTATTTGGTCATTTATAATTCCTCAGGACAATGATTTCAACATAACAAAATTGGTAGTTCTATTTCCGTATATCGGAATGAAATGTAATCGTATTTAATAACCGCGCGGGTTTAACTTCCCATACCTCTTCATTCTAATGAAATGCTAGGTCGTAGAAGGACGGAAGTAGGTTCTTTATGGGCTTATTTAATTACAGTGGAGCCGCTTGGGTCATTACACAGTCAGTTGCAATCACACGGAGACTTGTCATATTACCATACAATTTAAATTCCACACGTGCTCGTAGTCTCCTTCGGAACTGCGACGGCCCTATGCAGCGCCTTGTCGCCGTTCGGTTGCTGCAACAGGAAGCATAAAAATGAAAAACAGGCACTTGCTGTGATTAAGTTGCTATTCAACGAACTGATTAATGAATGGGAACAACGTACCCGTGCGTCATGTTCCCTTATTGCTTTTCTTTTATTTTGTTTGCCGATTAAAAGCACCAATATTTATTTTATTTCCGTTATGTTCCAGGTACCACGGACACAGATGGACGACCAATTATTCTGTGTTACGCGGAGTGCATTGCTCGGGCTGGCCTTAACAAGTACGAAATTGCAAAACTGCTTTTGTATTACTCTTCGATTCCAACGTAAGTAAAAGTAGACCGCATTTGTGCCAATTGCTTATTATATAATTTATTCCACAGGTCTCTTTGGTATTCGCAGTGAAATTTAATTGATTTCTAAATTCATCGATTGAATGTATACATAAGTGTTGTTAGTTAAAGTCATTTACTTATTAATAACTATAATTATGAAATATTGTTATGGGGCTGCAGGACAACAATTTTTTGCACTCAATGGGCTAAATATTTTACAGTTTAATTAACTTCAGTAATAAATTCAGTTTTATATCCCACAGGATTAAATTTACTTTTAATCCATGGTAAAATAGACGCGATCACTATAAATCTAGAAGAAATATGTATTGCTTGCTGTTGCTAAGGTCAGTGGCCTAAAATTTGTAGCTACATTGATAAAATCTATAAAAACGTTCGGTCGATGTAAAGAAAATGAAAAATCCATCTGTGCAAACTTTGAGTCTTGAAAATATTGGGAATTTTTAGTTACTATTTTACTTAGCACAGCTCCAATCTAGATTGTTCTTGATTTGCGAGTATGCCAATATAAACCTGCACGACAGAGAGTGTTTCGGCTTGCTATGTTCACAAAAAATTATAGCAGGTCTTCTTACACAAGCGGCAGGTGGTCTAGATTTTCTTTTGGTTTGTGAGAATCACTTGATAGTACAATTCGACTGGATAATAATTTGACAGCTACTAAAGTGTACCATTAACATAAACATAACATAACATAAAACACACCACAGAAATGAGACAACCCCCAAATCCAAAAGCCAAAGGCTTGTGCGGAAGGGAGCTACGCGGACAAACACCCATTATCCATCGACATTGCCAGTGCCGACACCGGGGATCGAACCCGGACCAGAGTAGGAAGCCTAGCCGAGAAATGCTTGCCACCGCACTCTCGACCGACTGCGCTACCGTAGCTTATAAAATTAATGAATGTAATTATCTTAAATTTGGTAAATCAGTTTTAAGGAAGTATTATAGTGTCAAAGGCGACAGTTTTATACAATTTCCAGCGTAAATAATTAGCTTTTTCAAGAACTGGTACAATAACATTAGATTCTGCTACAGTCTTCCAAGATTAGATTGTAGATTAGACAATCCAAGATATCTAGCAATTTCGCTTGGTATTTTCCTAAATGTATTATTTCCTATCTTCTGAACATATTGTCATCTTATAATAACTTTGGTGTTTCGACATTTGGGCCACAGGTTGGGAGCCATGTCGCGGATTTACCTTATTTTGACCCTTGTTAGGTATATTTGGCACACCTACGAAACAAGATTTTGCCCACCTGAATTCTCCATCAGAGTTGCCTTGAAATAGGAAACGATTCTTCTCTTTGTCGCCTTCGTCCACTTTGGTACAGCCTCAAGATGGCACGACTTTCAACTGAGCTTTGTTGCGCTTAATATTTTCGCGACACTTTGACGATGGTGACCATATCACTGTCTTTTAAGCTTTAAAAGTGGATTTATTGTTAAAACGTATATTTATAACAACCGGTTATGTGACTACTGACCTGCACAGGTTCTATAAAGTGCAAGTACTGGATAGATTCCGTTCCTGATTAACGGACGGCATGGCATCGCGGTTGACGTTCGATCACAGTACTTGATGGATCCGCTGAGGCTCTACAGCGAAGTCCGCCTGAGCTTTGGGAAATAGACTTTACTCAGAATGAAATTATCTGATATTTGCCAATTTTCCAAAATGTTCTTTAACGAAATTTTTTATTTTAGACAAATGGAGCCAATCAATGTAAAAAAAATCATCTGAAAGCTATTTTTTTTTTCGTAATCATATCTATGCATATATCCTGTCTTAACTCTTTTATAGAAATCCTTAAGAAATGAGCTCTATAGCTCTAAATCAGCTCTAAAATAACGGTGTTGTTCTTGTTGCAGTGCTGAAAACAAGGGAAAAGGATTTTCTGTCCTACTTCTTGCAGAAAACGAAGCGGACTACAAAGTACTGGAAATCCTGGACAAGTCGATATGCCTTATTCTCAATTCTATGTTGGTAAACAGATTTCTTATATGGACGCCGGGCTTGAGGGGCCACAGGCATGTTAAGGAACTAGCGAGTCGTGTTCAGGTAAGATAAGACATCTGTGTTTGCGTACATTTCGAATAAATTTTAGTAGAAATAGAATCATTGACATTCAAAGGGAAGTCTTCCGGTCGTACCCGTGAAAAAGTGGGCAGGTGAGTTGAGGCAGACGAAACAACTGATGGTGATTCCTTTCAATTGTTTCAATATCACTATTAAGAGTCGTACAAATAGTATCTTTAATATCTTTTTGAATTGTAATTTTTTTATTGCATATGCAGTTTTGAAAAAAATGGCTGTGATATTTTTTCGTAACTATAAATTTCATTCTCATATGAAATGTTTAATTATTATTAATTATTTAATTAGTTATTAATATAAAAACTGAACACCTGAACTTCATCATATTGCAACAAATATTTGCAAAATAGAGAAGAACGTGGTGACAAATTTATTTTGTTTATTACATTCAATTCATTATTTCTTAATTATTGACGGTGACGAGAATGTTCTTCTGTGAAGAAGAATTACATTACTGAAACTTGGAATAAAAAATATGCATTTTTAATATACAAGCACCGCATTTGTCTACAATATTTATATACCTCTTTATTTTCATATTTTTCAACCTGTCAGTTATAGCATTGGCAATTAGGTTAGTAATAATACTTTCTTTTTTGGAACAGGTTTAATTGAGGTTGTTATTAAAAAAAACTTAAATACCATTTACACACCATAATACACTGGAACACAATTTACATTTCTTTATGATGCGGTCGAGAGTTCAATACATGTAATTTTCAAGACTTTTCACTTTAATAGCGTTAATTGATCAGCTTACTGAGGCAAGGTCATTTCTTCATAAAAGAGTAGTGTTGTAGTTCAATACAATGGTCCGATTTTGAACAGACACACTTGGTTAATATTGGCTGGGTCGTTGGAAATTAGAGACAAGGTCGTGAATTAATAATGATTGACTTTTACTGATGTGCAATTCGATTAGGAGTACTAGTTTCAGTTTCGTTAATTTATATTAGTTGTGCCACAACTTTAATCTAAGGAGCAAGATATTGCAACTTGAAGTCTAAAAAAAATATGGAACAATAGGTCGCAAGATATCGTTTCTTTTTATGTAATATTTAAGACAAGTGAAGCTTTTAGTAGATATTTTATACGTTATCTACTTTATTTCAGTCTAAAATCAATAATTTTAAATTGCTTTTAGGGAACACAGAAGTATTCTTAAGAAAAATTTAAAAAATGTACTCTTGTAAAAAGGATTTATCGTCTGATTTAACTCATGCAAATTTGTCCTTTTTCGACATTCATTCAGAAAAAAATAGTATGGAGACATTTTGAGAAGAAAAAGGTTCCACAAATTTGGTAATGATACCTAAGACGAATTAATCACATATTTAAATCAAAGTCATAAAATTCCTAGAAGTTTTACTATTTTATGATTTCTCGTAATCAACCACAATAAAAGTGATTTAAATATTTGTCATCTGAAATGTTTACCATGCACATGTGTTGTTATCTTAAGGAGGTACCAAGCAAATCTTCGTCCGTTTGGTATCTCACCCATGCGTCAGCTGCTTGAATTCATCAACGAAATACTTTACATACCATTTGTTCTGATGACTTTAACATTACAACAATTTTAAGATTGTTTCTCTGAAGGAACAGTAATATTGATATCAATGTATTTGTTTTCGACAGATGCTGGTTTTTTGATATTTTTTTATAACTAATTTAATCAGTATAATAGCAAACATACATTATAATCAACTTGCTAAAATGTATACGAGCTTTAACTTAGCAACTTCAAAACGTTTGTCTGTGGTAAAGCAGTAAAATTAAACCTATTAGATTTAGGAACACGAAAATTTAATATTTTTAAAATATTAAAGGTATCTAGAAAATCACAATACAATTTGTAGATATAAAAGCATTAGGGAAGAAAGCTTTCCTTGATCTTGCAACTTAATAATAGAAAATCTATTTAATAATTCCTGTCAAGGAACTCGACCTGTTGGGTATATCCTATCTAATTTAAAGGGCAAAAACTTAAAGTAACGTCGTTACAAGTTTTCAACTGAGTTACAGTATTTATTGTGCCAGGGTTCTAAAATAATTGAAGCATAATCTAGTTCGCACTTAACGAAATAAAAATTTTACAAATTTAAAAGTTGATTGATAATAATTACATAAATCCATTTAATGACAAGTGTCGATATCTATCCACAGTTACCAATATCAAAAGTGAACAAGGGTTTCTCTTGTATGTATTAATTCATTATTCTGCTGAAGAAATTATTTACAGTACATTATGAGAAAGTAATATAGCAGGTTTCGCTGATTCAGCCTCAATTCATTTTAGTAGCTATTATTGATTCAGGGTCTTCGTTCGTTTTAGCTTAATATTTATTGGCTATTCCAAAAATGTTAAAATGTTTTCGACCGATAAGAGAAACGATTGTGAATACTCTATTTACTGTTTAATATATGAATTTAATGAAGTCCGTCATTTAATTGCACCTTCCTATATTCTGGTTGTAAATAGAAAAAGTACTGTTTAGATGACAACAAAGTGATTTTTGATAAGTTTAATAATATTTGTTTATATTTCTATACGTCAGATTGTCTTCATAAATTTTTTATCAAAATATGATAAGATACATATCTCTACATCAATTATATTCTAGTTTGTTTGTCCTAAATATTTTTACAAAGTCATGAAAACACTCTCAATCTTAAAGAATTATATACATATTTCGTTATAGAGTATGCCAAATTTGCATTTTAAATGAAAATGATTGTTAGAAAGATCTTCAGTCCTTCTTCAAATCCATTTTATGACCCAAAAAAAGTTACTCTACATATTTGCAGAAGCAACTGAGAACAATTTAAATATTTAATACTATACCGTTTCATAAATAATAGATTTACTTTTCAAAAAAAATTAACAAGTAACTTTTATTTCTTAATGAAACTGAAGGGTTGTGAAGAGGAGGCAATTTGCAAATGCAAAAACTTTTATTTGGGAGTTATTCATATTTTCCTCGTTTCAGGTAATATTTGTTTCTGGCGAAGCCTCTTTGAACAAATATATTAGCCGGGATCAAGCTCCAGCAAGTTGTGGCGGTTCCTGCACCCACGACCAGCTTGAATGGGTCGAATTCTTCAAGCAACTAGAGCCATTTGTAGCTGCCTGCAGATCGGCAGGGAAAAGTCTTCTATCCACCTTGTCCCAACTCAGAAACGAGGAAGTGCCGCACCAAATTACACGGAGATTTCTGAACCACCAATGCAGGTACGTAGTAAATATATAATCTGGAGCTGTTTGTTGTGTTATCTTGATTTATCTTATCTGGTAATTGGATGACGGATGTAAAGTACAGGTTCGGCATTGCAAGTATACCTACCTTTCAGTCGCTGGAATGATTCATCTCAGTTATTCTTTAGTCATATGATATTTTATGTCATCTTATCTAGTTTTGAGGCTGCAAAAGTGTAATATATTTATAATTTTCACTTGCTAATTATTCTTCTATTCATTGAAGCATTAAAACATTGAAAGCTGATTGTTCTCTAATAAATCGTAATTCAGTGTTAATTTGGAATGATCTTTTAAAATCATATCTCTAATTTTTATAATATATAGAGAAAATGGATGTAAATTCATCACTTTCACTATCCTAATATGTGATTGGCGGTGGAAAAATTGATCAGTTGCTATCACTCAGGCTTTAATGTTTATTACTATTTTAAGAAGAAATTTTTAAACTTTTACTTTTTAAAGAAATGTTAAGAAAATTTGATAGCCTGACACTAGCCTGCGTCATTTTTAGAATATTAAGTTCTTAGAATTACGAATGCAGACATAATTGTTCACATTGATACTGCAATAACCAGCGTATACATATACCACAAGAAAAATAATTATGATGACTTGCCTGTATATTATTTTCCTAGAACAAAATCCCTTTGCTCGATAAACAAAGTATATTTTTATTGAATATCTACAAATATTGCGAGATAAACGGGAGAAATAAAGGAACTTTTCCTTTTAATATACAATATTTTCCAAATTGTAAAATTAGCACCAAGATACATTCTAATACCATTATACTTCAAGGATCTATTCTATTTGATCAGCATATACTTCTGCATAAACTTACACATTTAATTTTCCATCGAACTTTCAAAAAATCCCTCAATTGTCTCTGTGAGATAAGGCAAACTAATGCACTACCAAAATTATCTTATCTCAATAACCGCGCAAGGTGGTGTCTCAGTTAGTGTTGTTAATTATTTCAAACGAGATTAGCACATTCGCGATGGACGACAAACACACACATAATAGGTAAATTCCAATCAAATCAAGAAAATTCCATAAAAATGCTTTTGTCCGTATCGCTCATTAGGTCACAAATATGCGCATTCATTTTCTATCGGGTTATAAACTAATAAAATGTTTTTCTTTCAGGCAAATCACGAAAGCCTTGGAATCGGAGAATATCCAAAAACTTGGAAGAGAGGGAAACAAGACTTTAACAAGCTTAGCCGAGCGGAGCCAGTGGCTGGCCAATAGTGCGGATGTCAAGCGCTGTAACAGTTTTGCGAACGATTCTTACAATTCCGTTGAAAAGGTCACCAAAAGAATGGAACAGCTAAAGCAGGAACGAATAGAGAGGCTTAAAGAGCTTGCTAGATTCCGTACTCTACAGGATGAAGCTGACGAGGTGGGTCATGTAATTTTATTCTTAATGCCTTTGGATCGACAATATTTTTGGTTCGTTTATTCTAATCGTGAAATTAATTAACAGTCAATTCCGGTCCTTAAAGGGGCTGATTAGGAAATGAATTAATTGCTTAAGTAAAGATGCACTAGCCGAAGCAATTAATTATTAAATATTAAGCAATACATATACACAATAAGCAGCAGCAGCATTTTCCTCTGATTTCGCTGGAGGTGACACAGACAAATATGATGCAGTGTATCTATCTTGCCTACGTTTAACGATTTAACGATATTTGGCAATGATGAAAGAGTAAATAAACTCATAACACCTATTTTATTTGCTTTGTTCTAATACATTCGCGAACGGTTTGAATTTTTTAGGGTATTTATGTAAGCAACTTACATAAACTTAATTTAAAGGTATGATAAATGAAAGCCTAAAAACATTCTACGTTTAGGTACGAAGGGCACAATAAAGTAAAGAAAAATGCTGCATCAGCAGTGTACGAATTTATTTCATAGAGAGAATGCGGCATTCACATTGTATATGTATTATATGGTACACATTAGAGAATGAAGAAATACAGAAAATCACGAAAACTTTATTTAAGTTATAGCCAAAAAATATCGCTACGTAACAAATGCTCTAATAAACAGAATCTGGTTTTGGTGTTATTTCGATGAGTGTAGACCCAAATTGAAATGGCCGCAATAGTTTTTTTTAAGAACATCGTTGAAAGATAAAATTAAATAAGAAGATATGACTAATTAATCTAAGTATAAGAATATTTAGATTTACAATATTTTTGTTTATTTAACTTTTCCCAATTAATCAAAGAATTTTATACATGAAAAACAATGAATCTAATTGTGATGAAAAATGTGAAATATATGCTGAAGATAAGCAACTGGAAATAATGTTTTTAGGACAGTTTAAAATGATACACCTGCACAATAGTGTTCTGTCTCGTCACAAGAATTTACTAGTTTATTTTTGTTGTCGATGAAATAAATAAATTCTTGCATGGTTACAAAAATTCAGTTTTTCTAGACAGTTGAGAAGTGTTAATAAATTTTTTGAATGTTTTAAACATTTTATTATTGTTGTACTCGTACAACAACTGTACCAACGTATCAGACAGAAAGCACTGCACTTAGAATATTTTTAACGATAGGCAACCATTTTAAGTTTATTTATTATGAGTGCAGTTTCTTTAAGACATATAGGCTAGATTACATCCATAAAACTGGAACTGTTATAAACATCATCGATTTTAGTAGCTTTAGTACCACAAGACATCAAGGAAACGCTTTTGAATTACCCATAATTTTATCAACAGCGAAACTGAGACCTGACAAAATATTTATACTTTTCCTAAAGCTAAGATGTGTTTAAATATTGTTATTAAATTTAATTAGTCTTGGTACTTGACGGGCTTTTACAGACTGGCAGGTAGTCATTAAAAATTCGCCTATTGCTATAAACAGTTTCTCTTTAATGATTCAATTAACTGTGTACGTTTCGCGTATGGGCATTTTTTACTAACGGTTTTGTTTTATTTATGTTACTAACAATGTTAAGATAAGCGCAAGATCTTCAGATAAACCGATTATCAATATTGTACTTTCATAAAATTTATTATCTTAATCACTTTTGTTTATCCGATACGTCACTTCACCAAGGTACCTTGAAAATAAAAAAAAAGTTAATTTCATTATGAACGCCAAAAAAAATCTATTCACGGAAATATAAACATATAAATATTTCTTTGAGCTCAAAGTAGTGTAGCTATAAAAAATAAACTTTAGAAAAAGAACTACCTTTCATTTTTCTAATAAACAAGAGTTCAGAAAATTGTAATATGAAAATAGAGGGAGATGGAAATGTAGAGACAACTATCTTAGTTTTCAAATCATTATTGTATTGTCAATAATAATCTATCTATATCTACATTTATTACCAATAATTTATTTGCAGAACTGGGAATCATAGAAAGGAGATTCATAGTATATTAATAAATATGACTTTGTGTAAATATATATATTTGGGATACTTATCATTTATCAACTAGGTAAAGCAAAAAATTAACCCAGTATTCTTGTTTAAATTATTATTAACTTCCGCAAAGGTGTGTTTACTGTAGTCCAATTTAGAATGAATATTTCCATAAATTCTATAAATTTTCAGGGGAAAAAAACCGGAATATTTACATAAAAAACAAGGATATGAACCCAGTCTAGGTAGTTCCCACAAAGCATACAAAATTCTTCTTTATGTCTAATTAGCTAATTGTCTGTCGTGTGAAACTGGTGATTAATAAACGTTAAATTGTTTACAGCTTCTTTCGTGGACTAAAAAGGTCGGCGAGGAAACACTGAATAGTTTGACTTTGCTCTTACGTTCTGCCGGCGACTCTGCAGGTGTCAAAGAAGTCGCCAACGACTTTGAGAAGTTCTTCTTTAACGCATGGGTAAGTGGTTTTTAGCATAATACATTATTCTATAACAATGTACACAACAGCGGTATGGAATATATTAAATACCTCAGTTAAGCAGATTTTAGTTTTCTGAACAATTTTGTGATTATATGGAAAATGAAAATAACGAACGTACTGATACGAAAATTATCGACAATGTTTCATTATAGTTTGTATCTCACGTGGGTACCGTTATTATTTGAAAAAACAAGTGTTTACAAAATATGATGAATTTTCCCGAGCACCAGAATTTCAACCTACTCAATATGCTCACAAAATTTCATGAGAATCGGTCAAGCCGTTTCGGAGGAGTACGGGAACGAACATTGTGACACGAGAATTTTATATATAAGACTAGATTAAACGTCACTTAAAATCCATTATCAATATGATCAATATTTTTTATATTTATCTTAACAATAAACATAACAATGACAATAACATAACAATAACTATATAAAGCGTATCCCAATATTGACGGAAAAATTAATTTTGATAGAAAACACAGGTTTTTAATTAAAAATTTTAATTTGGCATGGAATTTTGTATGGAACATCTGGTAAATGGCCTTCAATGCTTTGCTTTGCTGCACTCTTTTGTGGAAATTTTCCATGACCGTTTTGCATAAATGCGGCTGAATTTCATTGATGCAGCGCTCAATTTCCCCCTTCAAGACGTGGGTGGTCGTGGGTTTGTTGGCATAAACCTTCAAAAAATTCCAATGAAAGAGTCCAACGGCCTTAAATTGCATGATTTATGCGGTCAATTCTGACCACCAAAACGGGAAATTACACGACCAGTAAATGGCTCATGCAGTCATTGAATTGTTTCTCGGGTTGTATGGCATGTGGCACCGTCTTGAAACCACATGTCCACATATCTTGAAATTTAGGCAAAAACACTGGATATCAGGTCGCGATATCGAGCACCATTAACTGTTATTAATGATGATGCCTCCACCAAACCGTGACAATTATGGATGCATTTGTTCCTCAATAATCACACTCCCATGTTTTGTAAATAAAATAATTTAGTAGATTGTAGGTTTAGTTAAGATAAAGTCAATTACAACATATATTTCTAAATACTTCTTAGTCTGTGTTGGTTCACTTAAAACTACATTTTTGTTCGAGTGAACAGAAGCAGAATTGTTTAATATAAAATACTTTTTCGTAAAATGAAAACTAATTTAGTTTCAACCGTGGACAATGCTGTAAGTACATATATTTTTCAATAAAAGCCATAGTTACCCGTGACTCATTTCGCGCTTTCCAATAATATATATTTTGTACGCATAACACTCAGTAAAAAAATATTACCGATTCAGTAGACATTTATACATTTATTTTCTGTAACATCTAGATGGGTATAAAGAAAAACAAATTAATATTACCTAACGTAGCGCGTTGTTTGGAAAGACAAGCAAAATTGGCTGCCAAAGCGTCAATAACAAGCAGCTTATTCTCTCTTCACAATCGACATAAATAAGTATACTCATTATTATGGAAACATAACTGGTTACATAATAATTCGTACAATATATCAGACGTTCCTCTGACTGTTACCCGTAACTTAAAACATTATAATTAAAATAATATTTCATCTCCTGCTTGCATATGTTACTGTCACTTTCTTACAAGTAATACTCAGGTGAAGGCATAGCGAGCACTTTTCCCAATTTTATTTTTCATTTTAATAATGATCGTGACCAAGTGTTGCGAAGTGTCGTGCACAGATTAGCCTGCCCGTTTGTTAGGAAACTATTTATTTGTAAAACATCCGGAAATACGAATTGAATGTGGATATTAATATTACATTGTCGTTTACTAAAGAGAAAACGTTTATAGATCGGTGATAATCGTTGCGTGATTGTTGGTTTTCCTCAAAGTGACGATTTTTACGCAGATCCAATCATTTTATGTTTACCATTTTGTAAATAAGTATGATTAAATGGAATTATGGAATTACTACGAGGATGAAGAGTTAATTTGCTGGTAGTTCCAGGGAACAGTAAAGAAATCTTGTTACTATAAATGTAGGATAATTGATTATATTAACGAAATGTTTGTAGTCAGTTGACGTATTGGCTTCCTGAAATGATTAAATAAGATAACTTTAATCTTTATATAAATAGCTACTTGCTATATAGGGTATCCCAAAAAATATTCCCCAGCGGCCGGTCATATACCTACAGTACAACCAAAAAGAAGTCGAAAGTAATCTATACAAAAATTTCAAAAAAACGATGTCTAAGAAAGTTACGACCTCATTACTGAATCCAGCAGATCTCGATAAAAAGTGAAACGTTAATACCTGTATGTAATATCTGTTAAAATGTAGATCAAACGTTAACATCAAATCAAGAATATTTGAATATGATCAAGTTATTAGGGTTTTGTATTGATAACTCTCGAGCCGCAGGTCCCCTCGCTTTTGAAATAGTTTTTCATTAATATCTTAAAAATAATCTTCAAACATTTCACTCCCTGAGTGTAGTCTTCTTTTTTTTGAAAATATTTCCCCGCCTACGAGTCTTTTCAAGAAAATAAGTGAGTTTTTGAATTCTGTGTATGTGTGGCATAAAAATATGCCTCTTGTTAATTTGTCTCAAGTTGCTAAGTTTCGAGAAACAAGAGAATTCCATTTTTCACTCGGAAGAAAAGTTTATGATGATGATTCGGAGACACGAAAAAGTTTAGCAACTTCTAGGTCCATGAGTTCATCCCAAAGTAATATTTTCCCAATCCTTTCAAAGCTGAACAATTGATTACAGTCGATTAGTATCTTGAGTTTCTATTTTCCTAATCTTATGTGTAAGTTGAAGGATAACAGGAATTTGAATTTGTGAAATCAGTAGATAATTCAGATATGCGTTTTCTTAAAACATCCACAGGTGCAGAAAGTATTTAAAAAAATTAGAGTTGCACATCTCCCTGTACGCCACCAATGCTATAAATCAAATTCTATTACTTCCACGTTTTGATTAAAAAATGTTCTTTTTATATTATTGACAACGAAAAATTAATTAATTTAAAAAATTGCAAACCAAAAATGTGTTATGTTATAACAACCTTAAAGTACCTATAATAAAATCTACCTATGCAATATTGTAAATACAGGCTGTTAACGAACTTATGTCAAATATTTTTATCGCATGTTCGTTATGTCAAAATGAGGTAAATACACGGACTTGTGTTGAGTAACATGTAATTTACCTTAACATTGCAAGGAGCCACATTTTGAGAACTGATGATTTTCATAGGTGTTTGATGTACCCACCATTTGCTTGCACACAAGTTTCAGCGCGACGTATCCAATTCGCTCGCATGCGTTGCAACATTGCTACGCCCTCTCGAATCGTATTACAAGCTTCGGCAGTACGATGTAGCAGTTGGTAACACTATTAACATATCCCCACAAAAAGGATTCTAAGGGGACGAGGTCCGGAGACCGGGGGGAGGGGGAGGGGTATCCAACTAGTCTGCCGCTGCCTATCCAGCGATTCGACTGAAACATGCTCTAAATCATCTCTTCGACATTTAAGACTCTTAGTGGTCGCCCTGGGCTACCGTCGCGATCTCGACGAGGTTGTACTTCACCGGTGTCCAAAACTATTTGCGCTACAGCAACAAATGTTCGCCGTGCGGGAGCACACTTGACAAGCTCTGTGGGCATTTTCGTTTGCTTCGCCATAAATTATGAGCATATAAATGTACTCTCGAAAAACAGCACAGCAATCACTACAACAATGTATTACAGACTGGCTTTCGAATACCGCCCGGCTTTATAGAAACCTACAAACTCGTAAAAAGTGTTACAGATTTTTTTGTAAATACTCGCCGCGATAAAATACATGTATTTCAGCAGTTCCAAAACAGTTTTAAACGCATTTTTAATTAGCTTTTTTCTCTATGACCTTAAACTTCCGATACAAGTTTGTGACGTCAGTTAACTCAATTTTTGCTCATTTTTCATCCCTTTAAATTTTTGATATAAGTTCATTAATACCCTGTAGGTATGACATGAATATTAAAACGATGTTTCCATTTAATCCCATGTTTCCATTTAAAATAACATTGTACGTCATTTTAGAGGCAAATAGAAAAGTCCAACGATCTATATGAAGAATGTAAAAATATAAAAGAATTCAAGGGTCAACCGTTGAAAGAGTTGACCAGCAACTTGCTGATTCTGATGAAAGCCTTTAGAGAGAAGTTGGAAGATACGCGAGAAAAAATTGAAGACAGTTCAAGATGTTTTTTACTGCTTGAATCGTGCCAAGACATCTTGGACGACGATGGTAAAGAGCAAGAGGAGTTCATTAAACTCGCCAAGAAGTGCGGAAACGATAAGTTGAATCAGATTTGTAAGGTAAGAATTAGTTCTAGTATTTTTGTTCAAGAAGAATCCTTAGAAAAAACTGATGATGTTTGAAGGTTTGATTAAACTACTATTAAAATGGTTGTTTCCATCCAGTGACGCCGTTTAGTGAAAAAGGATTTTCATGAGTTATTTTAAAATTTGTAAAATCAATTTTATGTTTAACTTCTTTAATAGTGTCTGCTTTTCAATAGATGTGGTCATCCTTAACCTTAAACATGGTTTATACAATGTATAGCTTCGTCAAAAGGTTCCACTAATGAAACAGTTTCATTCCAGAACGCCAGAGACCATCGAGACATCTCCGACACCAATCACCCACCCGACAGAGAAAGAAATCAGCAAGACAAAAGCCCTCCCTACTCGTGCACCGAAATCAGCGCCTCCAGTACACCTGTAAAACCCCAAGGTTCCCAAATAAGAAGAAGATCAGTCAGTTCCCTCGCATTCATATACCACTGCAACCACCATGCGGCCGGGGAAATGTGTAACTGTTGCGAGTCCGATGCCGAGAACACCGTATCTTACAAACTCAAGAAAAAATACATACAGACACTGCAGAACTGCGTCTGCAACAACAGCGTGGGTGGCAAAGACACTCTAGAGCGTAAAAACAGCGGAACTTTAGGTGGAATTAAAGAGGAGCGCGAGAGCGTTGAGAATCTTTTAGAAAAAATTGAATCCGAACATAACGATTGTACCCGATGTGATAGTGGAGTCTCCACGGCCGACAATTCTGTCGGCGAGGAAAGTGTGTATAACATGAAGAAAAAACTGCAAAGAACATGTTCGTGTCAGTACTTTAGGGAAAGTTGCGCGCTGTGTAGTGCCGGTAGTTCTAGTGCCGGGTCCAATCAGGATCACACAGAAAACCAACAAGATAGTATTATTGAAGAGGGAAGCGACAGCTTCTTGAAGAGGTGGGTACACTTCTATTATAAAGAAAATCAAATGTTTCATGCTGACGTTTAGAAATTTACCTATATATTACTTTTTAAATTGCTGAAATTGCAGTTTTTGACTTTGATCAAATGTTGTCGTGGGCCCAAAGTGATCCTATGAATAGGTTCAAAGATAAAGAGGAGTGAAGTATGTGATTTTGGCTGTAGGTCTGAGTAAGCTTCACGAAGTTTCAAGTTGATAGATTCAAAAACTAAGGCATGTAATGAATTTTGACCAGTAGGCACAATGTTTTTGAGATCGCTGAACCTGAATTCGGGGATAACTTAGCTATCTAAAGTCACCTGGAGGTCAGGTAAAGGTCGTTTCAAGATTAAACTGAAGTAAAGATTTGTATTGAATTTTTACCAGTGAGTGTATAGGTTATTGGGCTCGCAGAATTTTAATCTGGAGATAGCGTAACCCTAAAAGTCACCTTCAAGTCAATTCAAGGTCATTTCAAGATCAAACTAAAGAAAAGGCTTGACCTGAATTTCAACCAATGCGTATATAAGTTTTTTGGGGAGCAACTGAATTCGGGGATAGCTTAGCCATTCAAGGTCACATTTCGGTCAAGTAAAGACCATTTCAAGATTAAAGTAAAGAAAAGGCCATTCACGAATGTTAACCTGTAAGCATGTATGATTTTGAGGTCGCCGAACCTGAATTTGGGGATAGGTTAGCCCTATTAGTTTACCTGGAAATCAAGTCAAGGTCATTTCATTTGACTTAATCTCAATTCAAGCCCCGCATGAATCAAATGGAAAATTGAGTATTTTATAATCAACTGATTGTTTACTTGTTCTTGACCATTAATCAAGATCACTGCAAGGTCACTGCAGGTCTTGTAGTTTTGTATAGGTACCAACATTTCATTCCAAAACAATATATGTGTAACACGGTTAATTATCTTCTTAATATAATCTGAATTGCGTTATTATCTTCTTTGTTGGTAATATTTATTTTCTCCAAGGATAAAATGTAAACTCCAAGTCACATATTTACCGTCGTCATTAGCTGAACCCGATGTGCACCACAAGGAGGTTGAAAGATCGGATTTTGCACATCATTTGGTCCTCAAAAGAGCCAATTGTTTATATTTCCAGGTTAATCTAATTTATTTCTGTCAATACGTATGTAAGAGTGTCTGTGTGATTGTGCGTGTGCATGTGTCTATGCGTATGTATGTGTGTGTGTGTATGTATATATGTATGTATGTATGTAAATGTTTAAGGATATGTATATGTGTGCGTAGCTGTGTGAATGTTGTATGCGTGTGACTATAAAAGTGAGATTATTTAAAATATACCTATCACGACAAAAGGTATGCTGAAGTCTTTTCCATATTAAAGCCTTAAGTACGTTTGTTAGGTCGTTATAACTTAATGATTTTTAATTTGGGTTTTCTTGTGGCGGTCTGTTTCCAGCATTTCTAATGGTTTGAATCAACTTTGTTGAAGGATAACGAACATTTACCTCATGACGAGCATATCCAAAAAACCACAATATACTGGCTACCTGGGCACATGTGCCTAGAGTTTGAGCGCCAGATTTACAGGTACAATAATAAACATTGATTAGTGCATGTTTATTATCAGGTAAATGTTAATTATTTTCATTAACTGGTTGATATGATATCCATAATTGATATTTCGTTGAGTTACGAAATCGCGAATAGATTCGTTGGGCAATCGAATATTGTGCCAGATTCTGCGAGCTCAAAAACCTATACACTCACTGGTCAAAATTCAATACAAGTCTTTTCTTCAGTTTGACCTTGAAACGACCTTTACCTGACAACTAAGTGATCTTAGATAACTAAGCTGCGCCGAATTCAGGTTCAACGATCCCAAAAATTGTACCTACTGGTCAAAATTCATTATATGCCACAGATTTTAAATCCATCAACTTGAAACTTCGTGAAGGCAAAATCACAAACTTCCTCCCTCTTTATCTCTGAAACTATTAATGGAATCACTTTGGGCCCATGACAACTCTCGATCAGAAAGTCAAAAGCTACTGCAATTTCAGCAAAATCGACTGGGACCCATTTTATATTGATTTTGTGCGGGGTTCTTACAAGAAACTTCGATTTCATTTGAACTAAAAATATTATGTTTCTAAAGCTGGTTTCTAGTTGATAAGAACTAAATCTTCTCTTATCGGTCTTCTCCTATTAATCGGATATTTCTCTAGTTGGGTTAAAAACTATTACACTTTCACAAGATGTAACCAAAATGGTTTTTCTAAAAGTATCGTTTTCAGTAACAGTAGTGATGACATCGAGGAAGATCACTATTCCGAAGAAAGAAGAAAAGTTCCTCCTGTATCCGCAAACAACCACCTGTACTGCCATGCTTCTACGCTGGATTTGCCTTCCGATGCCTTGTACAACAATATGGACCCAAAGACTCAAAAGTAAGGCAACTAACAATGTTAAACATGGCAAACCTAATGCGTTATCTTTTCCAGAACGTTAAAATATATTATTAAAGAGATGATAGAGACGGAGAGGGATTATGTTAAGTCCCTAGACTATGTAATAGTTAATTACATACCAGAGTTACAAAGGGAAGACATACCCCAAGCCCTTCGCGGTCAAAGAAATACAGTCTTTGGCAATGTAGAGAAAATATACGAGTTTCATAGTCAACACTTCTTGACCGAGCTGGAGGAATGTGAAAATAGTCCACTGCAAGTGGGTCAAATTTTCCTTAAATACGACAAGAGGTTTTACTTGTACGCTTTGTACAACAAGAATAAACCGAAGTCGGATTCGTTAATGTCCGAGTACGGATCACTGTTTTTTAAGGTAATAGTTCTAAATCAGCAGCAACTTTTTAAAATTCATTTTATTCAATTTTAGAGCAAACAAATGGAGCTAGGCGACAAAATGGACTTGGCCAGTTACTTACTGAAACCCGTTCAAAGAATGGGCAAGTATGCTCTTCTGCTCCAACAAATGATGAAGGCTTGTCCGAATTCTGTACTTAGCAATTCAGAAAGGGGTATACAAGAAATTGAGGACCTCAAACAGGCTGAAGAAATGGTAAGGTTCCAGTTGCGACACGGAAACGACTTACTGGCTATGGACTCTATACGAGAATGCGACGTAAGTTGATACTGGTTCGTGATGAATCTATGTGACGTAACCTTTCATTGTTAATTAGGTGAATCTCAAGGAACAAGGCAGACTGATAAGACAGAACGAATTTTTAGTATGGGAAGGAAGAACTGGAAAGAAAACATTGCGCCAAGTGTTTTTATTTGAAGAATTGATACTGTTTAGTAAAGCTAGAAGGTTCCCAGACCGAAAGGTAATTTAATGCCAATAAAAGTTAATTGTGAATTCATTACTCACCATCAACTTTTCAGAATCTAGACTTGTATATATACAAAAATAGTATCAAGATGACGGACATTGGTTTAACAGCGAAAATAGGGGAGAGCCCTACCAAATTCGAGATATGGTTTAGAAAACGGAAACCCAACGATACCTTCACATTGCAGTCGATGACTGAGGATGTTAAGAAGATATGGACTGAAGAATTGTCTCAACTTCTATGGAGGCAAGCAATCAAAAATAGAGGTAGGGCATTTTAACTATAAAATACAATCACCTTATTAATTAATGAAAAATAAAAGGTATGTTTATCTACCGGAGATTATAGATGATTGATTGTTTTAATTACTAGAGTTGATGATTTCTTAATTATAGTCTAGATTATGGCTTCACCATCCTAAAATATTACTTTACATGAAATTTCAGCTGTCAGAATGGCAGAGATGTCATCCATGGGTATTGGCAACAAGCCTTGTCTGGACATAAGGCCTAGTGGAAACCAGATTAGTGACAGATCAATCACTTTCGCCCAACTGAGTCGAAGTAAGTGCAGTTACTGTTACTGTTCTGTAGCTTTAGAATTTGCATGATGCTTTTTCGACTTTAGGTTCCACATGTTTGTTCATACAGGTCGTAGATGTGCCGATCGCATGCGATGACGATAGCAGTAGTGATTGTGAAAGTATCTCTAGTGATGATTGTTTGAATGATAACTTTACTCACAGTGAAAGCGACTGTTACCGGTGGTTGTCTAAATTTGGTAAATAACTAACCACTAACAAGGTATTTGTTGGCTTCGGTTAATCTATATCAAACTTATCGGAACTATTATCTAATAGCAGTATAAACAAACCATTATTACAAGAATATAATTTTTTTCTATGCACTGCTTTTCACACATGGAAGAAATATAAATAACCTAACCTACTAGATATTTCTTGTGCTACGGTAAGTATGAAACTGACACAAATTGATGCTTTAAATTTGTTGTATTTTTTTTGTTGGCAATACTTTACGACACAAATGGCGCAACATTCAAATCTTTCGTGAATTTTGGGACACGCGAAACAACCAAATATTTGAAATATTAAAAACCGTTTATAATAATGAGTTTGGTACAGAATAACCCTATCTTTCTTAACTCTTGACTTGACATTGCTTATTGCAGTTTCCCTTAACACGATTTTTCTATTATACAGCTGTTCCAAGAATCCGCAACTCTATTGTAGGTCCGGCAGTTGAATCCTGCAGAACTGTGAAACGCCCCCATTCCGTTATATCAATGTCGAGCCTTTCGTCTAGTAGCACCAGCTCGGGAGGTTCTGGTGGTACGTCCACTGGACAGGCAAATTCGCTGAATCTCAGCTTTGAGTCAACATGCGACAGTCCAAAGCCTTATCACAGATCTGCGACCCTTAATAGTCAGTGTTCCGTAGGTAGGTAATATAAATATTGCGTATGTGATAACTCTTTAACAATAGTAGATTTGTCTTTCCTTAAGTGCCATTAATATTCAAAAAACTGCCAAAACTGTTCCAACGTTGATTTCTTTATGACAGCATGGTGAAATATGGCATTTCTTTTTTTCAGTCACTGTTATATCTGTAAATACAACAGCTGTCGAAGACTCGGGAGTTTCGGTAAATGATCAATAGCGTATAAATTAGTTTCGTTATTTTTTTTAAATTAATTTGTAACAGAACTGAAGACTTATTTCAATATGGCACTCATCTACTCCAGAACAGAATACACCAGTACCTATATAATAGATTTTTCTTTAAATCTACTATACTGAGGGTAAGAAAAATAATTGTGCTGAGAGGCAGCTTGATAATTAAAAAGTATTTAATATAGGGAGTATTGCAATTTTCCACCGACAAAATTCTACAGGTAATTCTCTGACTGAAAACATAAAAGAAGTATGAAAGCGCTTCGTTTTTTGACATACAGGACGCTGAATCTGAATCTCTCTTCAGTTCTACTCCAGCACACACAGGATTCGAGTAAATCGCTAAAAATTACTGGAAATTCCAACAAATTTTAATGTGCTGACCACTAGTTCGTCTTCAATCTTCATGTCCCTTCATAACTTAGTTATTCAGGGAAATTGCCGGAAAATACGAAAAACGTTAGAAATTCACTTTATTTGAACCAATCCAAATCTTATCCTAACCTATTTTGATGCGCTGAACAAAATATCTTGAATCGGAAAACTAACTTCATATTTATTATCTTTCATGTTAGTAATGTACTCTTCTTCCTTCCAATGACCTGTGCAAGTAAGTTTGGGAGTATTTTCCAACTATTATCTTCAATTTCTTTTTTTCAGTAACCAACAGGGGTTTGCCATCATTGTATCCCATCTGCTCCAATTTCTTTCATATCTTTATCCACACTACTCTCTCAATTTCTGTCATTCTTGCAATGAAATGTTTATTGTGAAACATTTTTCGGATTTGAGGCCCATCGATGCCTTTTTTAATTTCACATCACTTATATTCGAAAATTGACCGGGTAGGTATTGGAAATAATTTCCGCTGTGGGTACACATGTCGCAAGTGACCCCCATTATGTCAAGAGCGCCGCCCGATGCATCAACCTTCCAGGAAGAGCCTACGGCGGTCTGGCGCCGGCCAACAGATGCGGCAAAGAACACGCGGGACGCACCAGGGTTCCAGGAAACGTCCATGGCAGATTGGCACCGGGACCAGATACATAGACATGCGAGCAACTCTATACCAGGACTCTAATACGAATACGCCCCGACAACATTTCTTCTCACTAAACTTGGTTTTCAATAAAAATACTTTTATTTTACTGTTGAGAGAGAGTTTTATTTAGCTGCACACTGAAAGCAACCCTCAGTCTAAATAAAATTTCTAAATTCAGTTTTTCTCAAAATTTATTATTAATGATTTGATTGCAAGGGTTTATTTATTTAAAATTCACTATTTTTGATCGGAGAATCATTTCTACAATATTGTCGATGGAATGTTGCAACACTTTATATTTCACACTGTATCCCAATGAAAATTCCACCTAGGTAGGCAAAAATTCTAATATTTCTAACTTACTTGTACTTTGTTTTTGTTTCTTACAATTCTTCTTATTTTACAATTATTCCAACAAAGCATGCGATACAATGGATTGCATATCAGAAATTCAATTATCTAAAAAAAATACCTTCCAGATGTACACATGAAACACAATTAAGAAATTTTTGTTTGCAGGTTTATATAACACAGCCCCACAAAAAAAAATTGAAATTATTTTCTCCGATATCTGAGAAGGTGCACTTTATGTTTTTGCGGTTGCTGAATCCGAATCCGGGGTCCGTTTATCCCCATCACGTCAGGGTCAAGGGCATCTGAAGGTCAAATTACGGAATGACTATTAAAAAATCTGGAAAAATTTATATATATATGTATGTTTTCAGGGTCGCTAAATCTGAATCTGGGGTTCTCTTGACCTTGAAGTGTCAGAATCAAGGTCAAATAAAGGTCAAAGCCCTAAAATTTGATGATATGATATTTTTGACCCCGGATTCCGAAACAGCAGAAAATTTTACATCCAAATATGTATTTACCACAAACATAACAGAAATGATATGGGGTTTTTGGGTTGTCATGCTCATGTCTACGGGTAGCTTTATACTCTGGTAAGGCCAAGGTAGCCACCTCAACAGAGCCGCGGTCACTGGATGACGACGCCTGCGGGCCCGCTTTCCCACCCTGACCAGCCGCCGATACTGGGGTTCCATCCCCTTGCATCGTAAATTTCTCTGTTGTGTTTGCCATGACGGCATACGCGTCCTGTTCCAGGGACTTTGCCGGATAGCGGGACAACTCCGTTGCCCGCCGTCACCACGGTGAGGTGCCCTGGATGCAAACACACGGATGAAAATTTTCACTCTCAGAATCCGGAGTAAGAAAATATTATATCGTTATATTACGACGTGATTGGCTAAAATGAATACCAGAATCGTGATCAACGACCCGAAAAATATCAACTCATCAAAGACCCAAGATCTCAATTTACAGCCAAAAGCTGGAAAATGGATTTGATTTTGGATGACCGTCACGTGACCTACAAAGGTCTGTTCTAAAAAAAAGTCAATACATATTCGGACGTAAAATTTTCTGCTCTTCAAGAATCCGGGGTCAAAATGATCATCTCATCAAATTTTAGGGTTTTGACCTTTATTTGACCTTGATTCTGACACTTCAATGTCAATAGAACCTCAGATTCAGATTTAGCGACCCCGAAAACATATATATAAATTTTTCCAAATTTTTAATAGTCATTCCGCAATTTGACCTTCAGATGCCCTTGACCCTGACGTGATAGGGTTAAACGGACCCCGGATTCGGAGTCAGCAACCCCAAAAACATAAAGTGCACCTCCTCAGATATCGGAGAAAATAATTTCAATTTTTTTTGTGGGGCTGTGTAATAGTATACGTAGCTTGTCACGCAAGAAATCTTGCCAAAATTATTGTTAATTGATGTATAGTATAAAAATTTCATTTCAACTATTCCCGAAAATTAAGGATTTTAGGTGGCCTTTTCGTTGAGATCAGCTGTGATCCGACGGTCTGTGCTTTCTGTAACTAATCGTTTCTTTACATTAAAAACCATCGAAATTTTACGAATTTTGTTACTTTAAAAAGTAGAAATTTATTATCATAGACTTGAAACACTTGTCTTATCTTAAATATAAATCCTATGTTTCTTTTATTCCTAAACGGTAAAAATTCTGAATTAAATTGATTTTTTTTCTGTAATAACTTCTGCCAGATTTTTAATTAACACAATAACTTAATTCTTTACTTTTTACGAGTGCTTATAATTATTTTGTGTGTCTCAATCTGAAATGCAAATAACAGAAGGGCGTTGAAAATATTTCGAAGTAAGCTTTATTATTATTTTCAGAAAGTGGCATCATAGCTGATATGTCAGTGGGTTCAGACGAGTGTTCAGAGCAAGCCGCACCTACTGGCCTTTAGAAGAATATTTTGTACTTTTTTAATTAAAAAATGTTGACTGTTTTAAGTCAACACACACCATGTGCCAGATATGTACCAATTAGTTTTAAGTTATATTTTTATTATATAAAACTTATAAAAATTACGTTAGTTAAATATATTACTTTAACAATTTGTTAGTGCACTTTGATCTGTTGTAAATATTTGGAATATCATTGTAATTTATTTTATACTGTATTATCTAATTTTCAAAATGTTCATGCTTTTGTATGTTTTAAAGAAAATCATGGAACAATCAACCTTCCTTTCGAATATCTATTACAGAGTTTTGTTATCGCCTAACACTTAATTTATTCGTTCTAGCCTGTACTTAAATATAATTTACAAATTCATAACAAAATCACAATAGAATCAGGGAATTTTCCACTTTCTGTAAATATATACACACATTGACAGTACCTTCGGAGATATGTAATTAATATAAAAAAAAACTAATATTTAATATAGAATATACTTATAACAAAACTTGTAAACGCATGGATAAATTTTTATAATACACATAGTCAATATAAACAAATATAAATATGTAAAAAGCAAGAATTGTTTTCTTATGTTTATACCCGATCCTGCTATTTGGTTATCAGCTTTAGAAATCGAAGTTACAATTTTTTCAACATCTAATGATGAAGTAATTATTTTAATGTAAGCGAAATTAATTCAGAGTACTTTTTGTCAATGTAAAAAATTCTCTCAAGTTTGATCGTTTTAGTTTCAAATAATGGATCATTATTTTGTTATAACTTTAACGAACTTTAATATCGTTTGCTCAAAAGCTACGCCGACATTCCATCGTTTTATGACATACTGTCATAGCCTAGTGCCAAATAAGTTGCAAATAAGAATTAATTATACAAAATTCGTGATACAGCATTCGTCATTGTTAAAAGTTTATATGAGTTGAACGTTGAAGATGTTACAATATAAATTAATGGAACTAACGCCAAAGAAAGCAGAAAGCTTATAAAATAAGATACTGTTACGACATCTGAAACAATTTTAGGGAACTAAAATAATAATTGTTTTCTACTTCTACATTTCTACATCACAATGTTTCCCTCTGTGCGAATTAAAAATGACTACTGGAAAATAACCACCTGTTAAATTGGTTATAAGTTATAACATATTCCTAGGGTTCTAGGCAGCATTCTATTCTGGATAGCGTATGGATCTGTTATGCGCCGTCAGATGACACCACATGCCTTAAGCTAACCATTACCATTATATTTTATGGAGTATAGGAGGGCGGGAAGAAATCACACCCTAAGTTCAAATGTAATTTATTATTCCTATTATTGCAATTTTGACATAAATATGAAATAAACATGTAATTTATAGATTTTGTTAATTTGTAAAAATAGAGTTAAGTACAACAGGGAATATTTTATTTTTTCTTCTAAATATACTCTGACACTATGTTTCTCCTTAAAATATTTCTATATATGAATCATTTCATTCTACCAACCAACAAGAACTTTCAGTATCTTCATTGTTGAAAATTAAACTATATTTTATACTTAATACGAATAATATAATTTTTAAAATATCTCGGCAATTACTAGGTTATTCGGCTAAGTATTGGATAATATAATATGGAGGAAGCAAGCTTACGTCGACAGTATAGGCGAGTGACAGAGAGATAACGAGATAGTTTGGGTAAAAAGTATCTTTCTCTCTCGCGCAAGCACGTGATTGGCTAACGCAACTTCTTCCTCAACGATTTGAGAGAGAGAGAAAAAGCGTGTACCCTAAGTATCGCCCTTTCTCCCTACAGCGTCTACACTTTTTAACACAAGGTTCTTCCTCCACGTAGTATACGCTCTAACACATGTTTTAAATTGCGAATTTATTCATGAATTCATTCATGAGGAAATTGGACAAGTGTGATGCACCAAACCTACAATCAAACAACAAATATTAGAAGAACTAATTTTCGTGAATTTCTTCACGAGCTTCAGAAGTACCAACAAAAATATTGAGAGTAATAAACTGGTAAATTACGATTACAATTTTTATCCATGTTTATCTAATTAAAAAAATAATTCATCTCAACTTATTCGAGAAAATGTTTTTCATATTATTTTCTATGACTTGTTAGTAGCTGTTTTTGTTTCAAAGAAATTCACGAAGTTTAAAACAATGTAAAGCCAAAGCCAGACACGAATGAAGATATGGTCCACAAGAACCCTCCGATCCATACATGACTTTACTTGAGGCCCAAACCAAAGAATAAACAACAAAAATCGCATTTTTTAAACAGCTCCATAACGGTGAATGCAATCAGATCCACAGTATTTTTGATATCGCAATAATGGAGGAAAAGTTTGTCTCTCATTCACAATATTACTCTTAGGGTAAAAGAGGATTTCATCTTAAAAAATTGTCCGTGGTATTTTAGATAAAATAGATCAATTTCCGAAAACACATTTTAAAAAACCGTTTTTATTCGACATCTGCACTGATGTTAAGGAAATTGGCAGTAAACATTTTTATCCACAATCACCTTAAAATCGGACTTTTATCCACACATATGAACGTCTAAAGTGATACTTTCCACTAGTGGAATAAAGTAACTTTAATTCACTACTAGCATAAAGGAAAAATAATTCAAATCAATAGCAAAAATTAATGCTTTACTATATATTTAACGATATCTTAAATACAAATAGGCGTAGCGATCCAAGAAAGGTCCCATTCGATCCAGTGTTAAAAAATTAACGGAACACTATCGTCTACTTCGTCAAAGATCTAGTGATTTTTGGCAGTGTCGGGAGTATCGCACGGCTCTATACTGGGTCCACTTCTGTTTTTGCTCTTTATAAATGACTTGTTCTATTGTTGATTGTTACTATTTGATGTTTGCTGATGATCTACTTACTTATTTACTCTAAAAGTGACATTGCATCTGACTGCATCAACATCCAGAATCAGTTGAATAGAATTGAACATTGGTGTCAGATTAAAAACAATCTCAGCCTGAATGTATCAAAGTGTAAGGAAACAAGCATTTGTGTCTTTTTGTTATGTTTAATTCAAGCATTTTACAGCGATGTGAAATTGATGATGTTATGAAAGGCTTAGGGGGTCGCCTTCAGCTAACATTGAAAATATGTAGTCGTCAGCAAGTAAAATGCTTGATTTATCATCAGGAACTGTAATACTTTTAATAATGCTAAAGCCGATAAAACACTTTATTTCTCATATGTTAGATATAAGCTGAAATATTGCAGTATAATATGGTCACCTATTTACAATGTAGGCAAGTTAAACCTGGAGAAAGTACAAAGGAAATTTTTTAAATTTCTTCATTTTAAAACGCGTGCTTAGAATTTAATATACCCTCTCTTGAACTTCGCAGAATGCAACAAAGTCTAAAATTCCTCCATTTGCTGACACACAATGGAATTGATTCACCAGATTTGTTGCAGAAATTATTATATCATTTTACGCCTATTATAACTCGCCAGCCCTCTACTTCTCACTTGCCACATGTTAATTCAGATTTATTGATTAAATCACCTTTTTATAATATGTTGCATAACGTCAATATGATTTCTGATACATGTGATGTTAATTTCGATGGGTTTAATGTCATATTGGATAGATTTGCAGTAGTTGTGTTTTACATTTGTAGTATACCAACTGCTTTTGTTTATTGCATTGTAACCTGATGTTATATTCTTGTATGTACATTTAATTATAAGTAAATAAAAACATTACGCCTTTGTAGAATATTTTTTCCGCAAAACAGTTGCTTGGCCTCAATGTGCGACGTGGCGAGTATTCCGGAAGTTATTCAACACTGCACAACATTAAATTTTATTTTTACTCTTTTTCGGTAGAATATATTTTTCTTGATTATTTTCCGTAGATATTCCCTGCCTGCACTCATTTTCCCAATAGAAAACGCTGCTCCTGATACAGTCCCTAACCATAAATAAACAAACCGACTCCGAGACGCCTTAATTAAATTAAACGAAATAAAAAAATGTTCAGTTATTCGCATTGGAGGAAATCCTGTGATGTAGCGTCAAAGATATTTTAATGCATAGTTAAGTAACACGAAATGTAGACTGTTTCCTCGGAAGGCCAATATGAGCCGGAATATACACATCCTATTTTAAATTTCACCCTGTTCATACGTTCAAGCGCAATATGCATCTATCCTTATCTTTATATTGCGGTGTAACATCTGTTCGATGCTCTGTAATATTTGCATGTCCCACTCTCACATTTTTCTTATTGAAAAATCAAATATTAAAGTACACCTTGTATACATATTTATGGAATATTTAAGCGAATGAGAATATAAGAAAATTATAATCAAAACCAAATACTCTATGTTTGTAATTATTATATGTAGTGTACATTTACGTCAGTAAGTGTAAAAAAATGTAAATAGTCACGCTTCTAATTCAAAGAATCAACAAAAAAATATTTAATTCGTACTTAGCTGCAAATATCTATTAATTAGAAACTGTATTCGTATTCGCTGCATATTTGTTTAATGTCGCTTCATCCAAAGTTTATATTTTTATACAATTATTAATAAATTGTTCTTATAAAACTTTTATAGGCCTTATATAGTGATTTTTAATACCGTTTCCTTAGTATAGTCTTTCAGAAGTCAGTTGAACATGTATAAAACGCCTAGCAACAAAATTTAATGAGTTTCATAGGTGTCCCTAAAAAGTTTTCTACTAAAGGTAAAAAAGGTCTCCAAAATGCCATGTTGTAATAATATTAGTAAACAAAATATCCCCCTTATTTCTCCCTTTCGCAATTTTCTAATATCAATAATAAATTAAAATTACCTGAATCACACCAAATTTCGCATTGGTGCACTGCACTGCTAGGCAGTTTGTCAACCACTTGTCAACAACTGACATTTATTGCTCAGTCGTCCAATGCAGCTGTGTTTGTATTTCGTTTGACCACGCGCGCATTCTTCAACTGAGCGTATACATTTCTACCACCCCCACGTTTAGTTCGAACAGACCTGTATATCGGTATGGCTAAATAAACTAATAAAATAATAACCACTTGAGATTGAAACAACTTCGTGTATGCTCCCATTACTATATTTCTATCTTGTGTCTAGCAACCACCAATACGCAATTCAGTTGGTATCTGGATTCGACCGTGTCGGAGTGTTTTTTGTGTACCACCATTTCCTTTTCTTGGGGTGTTTTCCAGCGAGTGCGCGGAAATTGGATTCGAAGGTGTCGTGCGTGCATCGAAAATGGTGGTGGATATTTTGAGCATGTGTTCTAGTTTGTTTTGTACCTGTGCGTATAAAAATGACTGAATTTTGGTTTATGGTAAGTACCTAAATTATTTTTAATACGTATGATTGTTTGGACGACGTGAATCTTTGGGTAATTTTTCAAATACGTAATTTGATTTAAAGTAAAGTTCCTGTTTTAAGAGATTCATAATTACTAAAATTCGAGTTAAAATTTAAGCACAACACTATCTTCGTACTTGTAGTATCGATACATTTTATTTTATTTATTTAAAAACTTGAAAACAATTGTCTTGAAATTTACCAAATGTTTCACAATAATAGCTGTTTACATTTTTTCCATAGAACAAGTCGCGTGCATCAGCAGGTTAAGCGCTGTTGTAACGTTGTTGTGATGAAACTCCCCAATATTAACACTCGCTGTATTTTGAAACCTGTTAATCCTACGCCCCGGTAATTTATAACTTTTTTGTTCATCCTCATACATACAAGAAAACAATAAATACACTAGCAAGTTTCACACGCAACAATTGTCGCAACCATTTTGTAGATGACACGAGTAACTCAGCAAATGTCCATTAGATCATTCAACAACTGATTGGACTACCTACCACATGGTCACAGAAACTGTCGACAAAACATCATCCTGTATTACCCACAATTTGCAACCAGCGCCCTCGTTAGCAGTACGAAGAACTATTCTGTTGGATTCACAAACCTATAGACAACTCCCCAGGTAAATATCCTTCATATATTTCTTTGGGACTTGGTGCAACAGCATTTTAGCAGATTCTGATTAAGATGTGTTTTATAGTTTTTTACACACAAAAAGAAAATATTTCAGGAAATAACAATGGTTTATGACCATAATGTGAACATGAATTATTTTTACTGATATTGGATGATGACATCTGAGTGAATGAGTTCAAACCTCTTTAAGTTGGTGCCATAATCAAATAAAAGAGGGATATTTTTTAGGTTAACTGCCACTGGGTGTGTCCTAAGTCCATAACTTTTGAGCTCGAAAATATTAACGTTATTAAAAGTCTAAAACCATAAAAACTCTCTATATAATATGTATGGTGCATTCTTTATAGTGGTAATATTTTCTCATTTTTACAAAAAAATAGGCGCCCAAGTAAATGGCTAAATTTAGGAGAATTTATGTCGCGCAGGCAACAGTACCACTTCCAACGCTTTTCGCTCTATATATGCGTAAAAGCTTATCCGCATGTACTTAAATTATGAAGCAACGAATATTAATGTTTAACTCAACTATTATATACTTGGCACGTTTTGTTAGTCTACGTAATATAGAGTATCCTTGCTTTTGGAAAGTTAATACTTACTTTGATTAATTTCAGTGTTTAATTTTGGAGGTAAGGAAAACAGATAAGCAAACAACTAGTAGACGAGCACTTCTGCACACTTTGGCAAAATTCAGTGACAGGAATTTAAATGGGAAGTTTGTGAGCATGCAAAACTTTCGGAACAGAGGGCGTACACTTAATAGACTAACAAACTGTTGATTCGAACTCTGTCCTTCGATATAACAAAGATTATTTTGAAAATAAATACGCCTCATCGCTCACTTCGTTCTTTCCTTTGCTGGAAAATAACTGTACGGGCGATTCTGTCGGTTCCTTAAAGAAAACTAAAGTTACTTCTTGGCTTCATGGATGGATGGTTAATAAACAAATATTAAAAAATATATATAAAATTTAAAACAATGTAAAAACCTGAATACAAGTAGATACCTACATATGTGCGTACTTTATATTTTTTTACAAAATTGTTTGTAGGGTCATACAGAACGCATATACTCATTATATTCCCCACCTGCTTGAATGACCGCCTCCAATCTCGGTCTGAAGCGTTCACAGGTCCGCTACGTACGTTGCAGTTCATTTCAACGAATGCCGCTTCAATAGCGGACGCGACGTATGGATGTCCGGACTTGTTGTTAACACTCTAAACCACGCTTCATACATAGAAGTCGAAAGGACTTAAGTCTGGGCTGTTGAGAGGCCAGAACTCTTTGGAGCAAAATATGTCGACGTTGTCCGACGATCAGTTTGACTGGTGTGTGCAGGCGGAAAACATACGGCAACAGTTTTCATCCACGGATTCACTACTTTTGCCAGAACACGTAAATAAACTTCTTAGTATTGCTTAGGTCTATTGCATGTTTCATATCTTGCCTTGTGTTCAATAGTATCTTATTTCTTTGGGACGTTATTCTTTAGACAACCTTGCGTTCCTTCATGCTCATGCTGTGTCTCTCTGTTTGCTGAATATATACTTTGTGAACACATCGAATCGGATCTTCGAGTGAACTACTTACGCAACAGGCCCTGGAAAAGATTACCTCCCTTGTGAAGTTGTAGACTGTACTAATATCGTGCTTTCTTAAATGAGGCACTTTCTAGTATATATAAATTATGATATTAAAAACATTCCCCTTTCTATTAAAAGCTGATTGTAGATGGTGTGGATTCTTATCCTGAAGCTCTGTTTCGCAGATGGTGATGTACAATATACGTGTAGGTTGGCTTTCTGTAAACATTGTGCCCATAGGATACCATCTATCTTGACAAGAACATGTCATATATACAGTTGTATTTCATTAGTGTGGTCCATAGTATGGCCATGAGATCAGATGACAAATGTATCGACAATATATAAAATACATAAAATATATATTTTAACCAACAATTTGACTTTAAATTTGCTGACTTCAGGACTCTGCTTTCGATGGTTTTCACGTAGATATTTGACAAAGTGGGAAAAGAGTAACAGCTGATCCTTTTGTTTGTTCAAAAAACTGATCCACAAAGGAGAAAGAGGTCCATCTCGTGCACAGTTTTGCCAAATCGACTAAACGTACATCCTGTTTTTTTCTGACGAGCCTTCCATGAATTTTTTTCGAAACCTCTAAATGCCACTGTTATTAACAACGACGTTATGTCTTCGATAGATCTTTAATTTTTCTCAGCACAAGGAATTACGGCACTGTTTTTTGAAAGACTACGGTTATTGTTTTTTGACACTTGACATATATTTCTGTATACGTAACTACCAATAGTATTGCTCGAAATAAATTTTATGAATTATTTGTTCCGGTTTTGTACTTTTTGATTCAACGGAATATGTTCCCTAACGTTTTCAATATAAAAAACATAAAGCCATTAACTTCATACTTAAAGTTCACTTTTGCATTTTACGTGAAGTATTCAAGATATTAAATATTAATTTCCCTAACAGGATGAAGGTTCGCCTTCTCCGGTTTCTGTGATAATCTTTTCAACTATTCATGTTTATCATGATGATGCCGTAAAACGCCTCATCTCTAGCGTACAATTTTTTATTACTGCATAAATAAAGTAATAGCTTAAATTTCTTAATAGACCGTCTATAAAAATAATATGGGACATGTTAGTAATTTTAAAGTTGGCAAATTAAACTTTTATGTGGAGAAATTAACCTTAATATTTCATATTTTTTCTCTTTAGGTTGTTTCAAAAACATTCATATAATTTTAAAGATATTAAGCTAATAGGTACAAATTTAATTTTTTTTCTTAAATCGTTCGGAAAAGTATACCTAATTTTTCGGTCCAGAATTCCGTATTCTAGTATTTTAATCAAAAGCTTTGATCCTAAATCATCTATACCATTCAAATTTAATTGATACAGTTCATCACCGCGACATTCACCAGCAACACCAAATATTAAGGCGACCTAAAAGGGAAAGCTAATATCTAGATATTTTAAATTTTTCATTTCCAAAAGTACCTTATTCATTAAATACATATTATCTGGTGCTTAAGTAATAAATATTTCAAGTTGTGTATTTAATAAAACTTTGGAATTCTTTGGTTTACAGTTGTTACTTTGACGTTTCAGGAAAACACGTAATTACAATAATTTAATATAAAATTAGGTGAATAAAAAACAAATTAAAATTAATCCATTTTAGAAGTATGTACTATATTATCCCGAGGTTTCTGTAACGAACTCGCAGTTTTTTTCTCTGTAAAGTTACCCTGCAACAAAAAACTAATAAAGACTAAATTTGTTAGTGGTATTTATTATTTTCCCTTTAGAAGACTTACGAATATTGCCTATGAAATGTTTTCTTTTTTGATAAGAATTATTCTTTTTTATATAACAATTTCAGACAATTCTCTGCCAAATGTTTACAGAAAAAAAATAGGTATTAAAAATGTGAATACTTTAGAGCTTGACAAATTCAATACTAACGGAAATACAACGAAAAAAAATAGTAAGAAGTAAAGCCTTATTTAGTTTACAATTTCAACAGTAGGCACATATTTTTCAAGTAAATAAATCTGGAATTGTGCATGCTGTGCTCTATCCTTTGCTTGGACATATTGACTAACTAAATGGCAACAGTTCTATATTAGTCCAATTAAATGGACCTTTAAATCACAATTTGACTAGAAGTAAAGGGATGATTTCAGGAATTTAAAAAAATCATAACAAGCAGAAAAATGAATGAATTTTATATATTTTTTTTCAATTTACTCTAACAATGTAAATTTTCTTTTCAGAGAAATAGATATTTTATAATTTTTAATAAAAAAGTTATAAAAATTTCAATTTTTTTAATCGTTAATTTTTATGATTTAACACTAAAGCAATTTTTTTCTATGCCATTCCATTGATTATTTAAAATAATGAAAAGTTGCTCACGAAATTTTGTTTTACGACAAAGATAAAAAATCACGTTCGCTTTGTGAAATTGTTATAACTTTTTTATTAAAAATTAAAAAAATATGTCAATTTCTCTGAAAAGATAGTTTACATTTTTTAGAGTAGATTGAAAAAAAAAATATAAAATTCATTCAATTTTCTGCTTATAATTTTTTTTAAATTTCTGAAATCATCCCTTAACTTCTAGTCTCTCTAACTCTGTTAATTTTAATAGTACAAGAAAAAGTCAATAGATAATTTTTATGTAAAATTTTATGCTCTACAACTTTTATTCTAGCTCATACCCCTTTTGAGTTATCTTGAAAAACCCCTTTAAATTATCTTTTTTCACCTCTGATAGGGGGTTGAAAAAAATTACCGTCACTTATTGTTAGTATCATACCTCAAATTAACTTATATCAAAAATTCAGGAAAGTGACCAAATTGCGATTTAAAGGCCCATTTAATTGGACTATATCAAAAGATTCGCCTCACTACATGAAATCATTAAATTTTGGCAGAGGCTCGACGACATTTTAGATTTATTAAGCTATTAATAACACAAGGTGGAACTCATGCGTTGAGCAAATACGCAAAATATAAATTAAAGACAAATTACTCGTTACCGCGACAAAGTAGTTATACTGGAATCTAATTTGATAATTCTAATTTATATACTTCTGCTCTAAATGTATACAGACAAAATACATATTAGAAATTTTGTCCCTGCAGTAATTCACCGTACCACTCAAGTGTCCCCCAGTTATTTTCGTTCTACACAGTAATAGCTTTCTGGTATTATGAAGCTACATATCTCCGGAGAATAATTTGAAAATGTCTATTACAAAATTATTTAAATTAAAAAAATGTGTCTTATTTGTGCTCTTTTCTTATAGGTACCTTGGTAAAGCCCAATGCAAGCAATTTTTTGGCAAGAAGCTTTTTTTAAAAATGTGTAAGTATTCGAAATTGTTCATTAATTTGAAAAATAGACCCCCACTTAATTTATTTATCAGGAAAGCTTACATTATATCGTCATCAATACGCGCTGAAATAATTCTTCGAAAATTTCATGCCTATAGATAATGCAACTCTGAAATTTTCAGGATCTTCTAAGATCAATTGACGGCATTTTATAAAAAAAATTGAGTCGATTTTGACGATTTTTAAAAATTCAAAATTCTACAAATTTTAAATTTTTTTTTTCATTAAAACAAACACAAGCTCATTTCTGTAACTATAATAGTTTTCGAGATATTTAAAAAATAAACTTGAAAAATTGAAAAAAATTTGAATTTTGAATAACCTTCGAAATTTTTTTTTTAATTTTTTTCCTTCGGCAGATCTTTGCTTTATGATAAAGGAAAACTTTTGACCAAATTTCGTCCAAACTGAAAGGGGTCGATTCCAACCATTGGTCGATTTGACAAGCATTTTAGCTACACCCTGTATATGTAATGACTGATCAGCTCAAAAATAAACTTAAGGTAAAATATACAACAATCCTACCGTGGATGACACTTGGAAAGTACAAATATGTGTTACATTTTTTTCAACTATATTATATCGAGTTTTCATAAATTTTTGGATAAAGTTTCAGCTATTCAGCCCCTGTACGCATGAAATGAATTTGATAAATATTATCATTTATTCAAGTCATTTGCCCGGTTTGGTTTAATTGCAGTTATAACTGCATACGCCAATGACTGTTACAATTGTTTAGGGCCCGTAATTAATTTGATATGTACCAATGTAGCCATTCGGTCTTAATTATCACAGCCATTGTAAACATTAAAACATTTATCTTCCAAGAACATTCTCTTAAAGTCACGAAATACATTGCGCGGTTTACAGGATTCATTATTCATTTATTCATTACGCTACAGTACACATGATTTTGCTGTTTGGAATTTATTAAAATGCCGTGCAATACTGAAGCAAAAGAATTTGCGGGTGGTTTCTTTGACTTTGCTACTTCAGTTGCTTCCTCAGTTCTCCATTCACAGCGTAACCTGTGCCGTTTCCATTGACAATTTATTGGTACTTTAACGAATTTTTTTATGAATCCATCAAATTATTAAAAATATTTTTAGAATATTAAAGGTACTTCGTAAATTTTATAGCATACAGGGTGTCCGCAATTTTCACCGGCAATGTTTCCCTACATATTCAGGACGATAAATAAAAATGATCTACGAAAAAAAAGTTAATTAAAATATTTTTGGTTTTTCAGTTACAAGCCTTCAAAGTTGTCAAAAATAAGACAAATTTATAGTCCAATTAAATAAGCCTTTAAATCGAAATTTTGGTCAACTTGCCTGAATTTTTGATACGAGTTAGTTTGAGGTATGTTATAATACAATAAGTGACAGTAATTTTTTGTTCAACCCCGGCCAAGGGTGAAAAAAGATAAAACAAAGGGTTTTTTCAAGATAACTCAAAACGAGTAAGGGCTAAAAAAAAAGTTCGTATAAAAGTTGTAAAGCATACAATTATACACTAAAATGGCCTCTTGACTTTTTCTTATATTATGAAAATTAACAGAGTTAGGGAGGCTAGAAGTTAAGGGAATATTTCAGAAATTTAAAAAAATCATAAGCAAAAAAATGAATGAATTTTGTAATTTTTTTTCGATCTACTCAAAAAATATAACCATTCTTTTCAGAAAAATAAATATATTTCTTAATTTTTAATAAGAAAGTTATAACAATTTCAAATTTGTTGTTCACCGCCCTAAATAGAGATTTTAACGAAAACCTAGAAACAGGTCAATTTAATATTGTCAATTTGTTTACATAAATCATATTTTTAATTCTTTTTGAGTAAATATAATTTTTTTATAAATAAAAAATACAGTTTTTCTGAAATAAAAAATAAGGGTAGCAATCTCCAAACACGGAATCACTTGCAAAATATTTGTTTTTTATCATAAGTAATTTCCATTTTGTTTCATTTCAAAATATTGATTAAAACCCCAGAAATTTTGAAAAAATTGTTTTGGGGGCGAACTTTGAGGGTGTATTTCACCCCGTAAATATGTTTTTCCGCCGATAAAAAAATACGTGTCTCTTTACATTTTTTAGAGTAGATTGAAAAAAAAAATACAAAATTCATTCGGTTTTCTGCTTATGATTTTTTTAAATTTCTGAAATATTCCCTTAACTTCTAGCCTTCCTAACTCTGTTAATATTAATACTACAAGAAAAAGTCAACTTGCCATTTTTATGTAGAATTGTATGCTTTATAACTTTTATAAGAAACTTTTTTTTCTAGCCCTTGCCCCTTTTGAGTTATCTTGAAAAACTCCTTTGTTTTATCTTTTTTCACCCTTGGTCTGGGGTTGAACAAAAAATTACTGTCACTTATTGTTATAATAGACCTCAAACTAACTCATATCAAAAATTCAGGCAAGTTTTTCTGTTCCATTTTAACATTTGCTATGAGTATATTATTATTATAGCACGTGCTTAAAAAACCATAAAACTTACCCAAACTCTGGTTCCAGGGCGATATTAACTGTGTGCAGGATCTGTAAATAAACAAAAATATCGTGCATATTATCAAAGCAAGTATAACGACATGTAATCCGAAAAGAGATAAAAATCCAAAATATCTGCATATCTACGAAACACTGCATTCCAATTTTTTTTATATATTTTTCTGAGATCACAAGAAAACTTGCCAAAAACCTTGGGTCTTACCAAATATGGTGGGTAAAGAGGAAGGCGGGGGCTGTAGAATGTTATGTGAATACCAATGTACTAAAAGAAAATGTCCAGAAATGAATTGTAAACGAAATTTTGTGTTCTATTAAAGATTCGACCATGTTCTAATTGATTTCTTAAAATTCTTACCTCCTAAAATTCTTATCCAAAATGTGTCTACTCATTGGTGGTAAATGAGGATATCTCTCATTAAATAGGTACCCTGCAAGTTGTATTTATTATTTTGTGAAACTCTCCATGAATAAGTAATAAATTTAGAACATCAGCATTTGAATAAATGTTAACGTTTTCCATTATTTAACAAGTAATACACAAATAAACATTCACTGTACGTGTTAAATTGACAACAATAAACTGGTGACAGATTAGGTGCTTGTTTTGAAGTTCCACTAAAAATTTCACAGCCATCCTCGCAAGAAATTATGTGATACCCATTGACTGCACCAAGAACAGTAAATGCCTTAAAAACCAGAAGAGATGGGTATGAGGAACCATTATACCATTCGAAAGAGAACAAAATTGTTCATCAGGTTACGCAAAATTATACAGGGTATTCCAATAAAAAAAAATCAGTTAAGATAGTTTAAAATTGACTAAATTCGGCACTAAATTCCTACCACCCTGTATGAAATTAAGTCATTTTGAAATTATGGCAGGGAAGCTTAGAGTTTTAGTTATGTCCCCTATAAATTTTATCGCTCTAAGTTTATTATTGTAAAATACACATCTTTTTGAATTAGGCAGTGTATTCTAATTTTTTTTTTTTTTGAAAAAAACTAAATATATCAAAAACGGTTAACTTTAAGAATAGGAAACCTTTATGAAAGTTTACCTAAAAATTCCATTTAAAATAACGAAGATGACGTCAACTTCCGGTATAACCGGAAGCCTTAAGTGGACGCCATTATTTTAGTTGAGAAGGGCATGTACGAAAACAGTATTGCCCAAATTTTCAAAATTAAAATCGAAGTAGTCTCTGAAATACGTCTAATGTATCGTCACCGTGGGACACCTTGTATAATATCAAATAATATCTTTTTAATCTTTAAATATTCTACACTGGCACTCCTCTTTCGGAAACATTGATTCCTTGTATACCAAAAAACCGAGTAATATTGTAAAACAGGTAGATACTTATTCTTAAATTTGGACGAAGAACTCTTACATATCTACATATTGTTCTGCAATACCCTGTATAACAACGTCTACAAACTACTAATTTGTACCCAAAGTGGTAAAACTATTCGATAAAACTCACCCAAAATAAAATTTAATGCTGGCTATACATTTACGAAAATAAGCATGTCTCAATCTACAACACTGCTTTGAGCTGATACTTAGATAATTTATTACATTGAATTCCATTTTATTCTGTATTATGCACACAAAACTTATTTCATGCACCATGGAAGGCTTTTATATAAAAATTGTCCCCTGTCAATTTGCATTGAAATTGATAAACGGCTAAAAACAAAGAAAATCGACCTGACTTCATAGTTCTATCAAACTTATATTTTGGGATATTAAAGTAATCAAATCGATTGTAATAATTTAGATACATACGTCGAATATTGATATTGAATAGTTTAACACAAAAAATAATGTTTACCTTTTGCTCTCAAATTTTTAAAAACGATTTTACTTCTTAAACTACAAAAACATTCAAACACCTACACATAGTCCCAAAACCGTTAAATTTTCTAATACCTATTTTCACCATCCTATGAACTTAAGGTAAACTGGCTAGAGATAATTATTATTATGCAATACTACATAATTACTTCGAAAACTCAATTGACCACCTGAAGTTATAAAATTATTAGTTACTTACATTACATTATATTGGTCTAACACTTGCTAAAACACTTTTTCACAAACAAATTACAATAATTGTTAAATAACACAGAAATTATTTTTTCGGTACCTACTCCACTCGTAATTAAAACCGGTTGATACCAAAACGCTGCCATAAAACAAAAACAAATCAGTATACTTTTTTCTTGAACGCTACAAAAAAGCACTAACTACTTTCGCTGTCTTTGTCGTTCCAGGAAAACCTAGTGCACCTACAGAGTGGCCCAATAAATAGTTTTCGAAGAGCGCATTAATTAAATTTTGTTTGTTGACTCTGATCACTTAAAATATTATTTTTAAAATAATTCTTAAAAAAATCAGTCATGAAAATGACAATATTTAACGATTATTAATTTGCTAATAATGAAAAAAATTGCACCCCATACAGTTTGAAAAATGGAAGGAGATTAACATTTTCAAAGAAAAAAATGTGCTAATAACAGACTCGTACACAAGAAAACATGATTGTACACAAATATGTGCTTTTGTTTTATTGATTACTGAAGTGAAACATTTAATACGTTTTTGTTGCCAATTTTTTTTTTTTGTTTTTTATTAGTGTTACAATATTATATGGCAAGTTTTAAAAAAATATTTACTGAAACAATGGGGTATGTCCTTTAACTATTAAAAATAAATGTATTCAATTATGAATAGCTACAAAAAATGTAATAAATTCAGTTGTGCCTTGTATACATTATTTTTTAAAGAGGGAAAAATGCTATGTAAAAGATAATTAAAGATTTGGATTATCCATTTGTACCTACTTCCAGTGCCTGTTATCAAATTGACTTATAATTTTTATTTTATATACAAAAATTTAAAATTAAAATGCGAGAGGTATGTTGAGACTGTCTAAATTAAAGGTATCTTGCTATTTTAAAGACAAAGTTAATAAGTGCACATAGTTATGGCAAGAAAACATATTATGTTTAAAAAGTGAGTTATTTGATACAAAAAAAAAGACATTTGCTGGCTGGCAATATTTTGCTAAGATAGAAGATTGTACCAATAAGAAGCAGTAAATTAAAAGTTAACAAAAAACTTTTAAAAAACTAGCAGGTTTCTATATTGTTCATATACTTTCATTCGTCAAATGCTAGGTACTTTTTTCGTCTATTTTTTTCTAAACAAATAAAATCGGATGAATATTACCTAGTTTGGCTAATACTTTAAATAAATTAATATAATACAATAATATAATCATTTTATTATTACTGTAAATTTTGTGCTTATTTATTTTAAAAATTAACTAATTTAAACTCATCATTTAAGTATTGGAGCATGTACCGAATTTTCGTTAAACCATACTACTACCTTACTGCCGATAAAGGTACAAACCAGATATATCAATTTATTAAATGACGGATATATCAATTTATTAAATGACAACAAAAATTCCTACCGTAATTTTTTAATCCACTCTGTAGATATCCAACAATGACAATATCGAAATAGTTATTGTGTGCGCTTGCGCGTAACTAGAGACTGTTGATTGTTGAGAACACCAGCGCCACCAACAGTTGGATGTTGTATGTAAACAAGTGAGAGAACGTGTGTGTAGACTTTTGAATTCATGTCGACATTTCTTAAATCGTTATTGTCGTATTCCACCCTTCGAGCGAGCTCCAGGATTTCAGAACATCCCGTATATTCATAGAAGTCATAATCTTGTACCTACGGATATGCCGGAGACCGCTGAATTGAAAAGGAGGCGAAACAATCATATTCACCTACCTTTCCAATTCAAACCAAAAACCCGCCACGGTTGCGAAATCAATCGCCGTCGGCCGGGCAGAATGAAAAAGCCTCTATAGGAGTCTTGAG